>NW_028225904.1:0-118574 GCF_052327205.1 Somniosus microcephalus
CTCCAAAAACTCCAAAATCCTCACTCCAAAACCTCCACTCCTCACTCCAAAAACTCCAAAATCCTCACTCCAAAAACTCCACTCACTCCAAAAACTACAAAATCCTCACTCCAAAAACTCCACTCCTCACTCCAAAAACACCAAAATCCCTCACTACAAAAACTCCACTCCTCACTCCAAAAAATCCAAAATCCTCACTCCTAAAACTCCACTCCTCATTCCAAAAACTCCAAAATCCTGACTCCCAAAACTCCACTCCTCACTCCAAGAACTCCAAAATTCTCACTCCAAAAACTCCAATCCTCACTCCAAAATCCTCACTCCAAAAACTCCACTCCTCACTCCAAAAACTCCAAAATACTCTCACTCCAACAACTCCACTCCTCACTCCAAAAACTCCAAAATCCTCTGACTCCAAAAACTCCACCCCTCACTCCAAAAACACCAAAATCATCACTCCAAAAACTCCACTCCTCACTGCAAAAACTCCAAAATCCTCACTCCAAAAACTCCAAAATCCTCACTCCAAAAACTCCACTCCTCACTCCAAAAACCCCAAAATCCTCACTCCAATAACTCCATTCCTCACCTCCAAAAACTCCAAAATCCTCACTACAAAAACTCCACTCCTCACTCCAAAGCTCGAAAATCCTCACTCCAAAAACTCCACTCCTCACTCCAAAAACTCCAAAATCCTCACTCCAAAATCTCCACTCCTCACTCCAAAAACGCCAAAATCCTCACTCCAAAAACTCCATTCCTCACTCCAAAAACTCCAAAATCCTCACTACAAAAACTCCACTCCTCACTCCAAAAACTCGTAAATCCTCACTCCAAAAACTCCACTCCTCACTCCAAAAGCTCCAAAATCCTCACTACAAAAACTCCACTCCTCACTCCAAAAACTCGTAAATCCTCACTCCAAAAACTCCACTCCTCACTCCAAAAACACCAAAATCCTCACTCCAAAAACTCCACTCCTCACTCCAAAAACTGCAAAATCCTCACTCCAAAATCTCCATTCCTCACTCCAAAAACTCCAAAATCCTCACTACAAAAACTCCACTCCTCACTCCAAAAACTCGTAAATCCTCACTCCAAAAACTCCACTCCTCACTCCAAAAAATCCAAAATCCTCACTCCTAAAACTCCACTCCTCATTCCAAAAACTCCAAAATCCTGACTCCCAAAACTCCACTCCTCACCCCAAAAACTCCAAAATTCTCACTCCAAAAACTCCAATCCTCACTCCAAAATCCTCACTCCAAAAACTCCACTCCTCACTCCAAAAACTCCAAAATACTCTCACTCCAACAACTCCACTCCTCACTCCAAAAACTCCAAAATCCTCTGACTCCAAAAACTCCACTCCTCACTCCAAAAACACCAAAATCATCACTCCAAAAACTCCACTCCTCACTGCAAAAACTCCAAAATCCTCACTCCAAAAACTCCAAAATCCTCACTCCAAAAACTCCACTCCTCACTCCAAAAACCCCAAAATCCTCACTCCAAAAACTCCACACCTCACTCCAAAAACGCCAAAAACCTCACTCCAATAACTCCAATCCTCAATCCAAAAACTCCAAAATCCTCACTCCAAAAACTCCACTCCTCACTCCAAAAACTCCAAAATCCTCATTCCAAAAACTCCACTCCTCACTCCAAAAACTTCAACCCTCACTCCAAAAACTCCAAAAACTTCTCACTTCAAAAACTCCAGTCCTCACTCCAAACACTCAAAAATCCTCTCACTCCAACAACTCCAGTGCTCACTCCAAAAATTTCTAAATCCTCTCACTCCAAGAACTCCACTCCTCACTCCAAAAACTCCAAAATCCTCACTCCAAAAACTCCACTCATCACTGCAAAAACTCCAAAATCCTCACTACAAAAACTCCACTCCTCACTCGAGAAACTCCAAAATCCTCACTACAAGAACTCCACTCCTCACTCCAAAAACTCCAAAATCCTCGCTCCAAAAACTCCACTCCTCACTCCAAAAACTCCAAAATCCTCATTCAAAAACTCCACTCCTCACTCCAAAAACTCCAAAATCCTCACTCCAAAAACTCCACTCCTCACTCCAAAAACTCCAAAATCCTCACTCCAAAAACTCCACTCACTCCAAAAACTACAAAATCCTCACTCCAAAAACTACACTCCTCACTCCAAAAACACCAAAATCCTCACTACAAAAACTCCACTCCTCACTCCAAAAAATCCAAAATCCTCACTCCTAAAACTCCACTCCTCATTCCAAAAACTCCAAAATCCTGACTCCCAAAACTCCACTCCTCACTCCAAAAACTCCAAAATTCTCACTCCAAAAACTCCAATCCTCACTCCAAAATCCTCACTCCAAAAACTCCACTCCTCACTCCAAAAACTCCAAAATACTCTCACTCCAACAACTCCACTCCTCACTCCAAAAACTCCAAAATCCTCTGACTCCAAAAACTCCACTCCTCACTCCAAAAACACCAAAATCATCACTCCAAAAACTCCACTCCTCACTGCAAAAACTCCAAAATCCTCACTCCAAAAACTCCAAAATCCTCACTCCAAAAACTCCACTCCTCACTCCAAAAACCCCAAAATCCTCACTCCAATAACTCCATTCCTCACTCCAAAAACTCCAAAATCCTCACTACAAAAACTCCACTCCTCACTCCAAAGCTCGAAAATCCTCACTCCAAAAACTCCACTCCTCACTCCAAAAACTCCAAAATCCTCACTCCAAAATCTCCACTCCTCACTCCATAAAACGCCAAAATCCTCACTCCAAAAACTCCATTCCTCACTCCAAAAACTCCAAAATCCTCACTACAAAAACTCCACTCCTCACTCCAAAAACTCGTAAATCCTCACTCCAAAAACTCCAACCCTCACTCCAAAAGCTCCAAAAACTTCTCACTTCAAATACTCCACTCCTCACTCCAAAAACTCCAAAATCCTCACTCCAAAAACTCCACTCCTCACTGCAAAAACTCCAAAATCCTCACTCCAAAAACTCCACACCTCACTCCAAAAACTACAAAATCCTCACTCCAAAAACTCCAAAATCCTCGCTCCAATAACTCCACTCCTCACTCCAAAAACTCCAAAATCCTCACTCCAACAACTCCACTCCTCACTCCAAAAACTCCGAAATCCTCACTCCAAAAACTCCACTCCTCACTCCAAAAACTCCGAAATCCTCACTCCAATAACTCCAATCCTCAATCCAAAAACTCCAAAATCCTCACTCCAAAAACTCCACTCCTCACTCCAAAAACTACAAAATCCTCACTCCAAAAACTCCACTCCTCACTCCAAAAACTCCAAAATCTCACTCCAAAAACACCACTCCTCACTCCAAAAACTCCAAAACCCTCACTCCAAAATCTCCACTCCTCACTCCAAAAACTCCACTCCTCACTCCAAAAACTCCAAAATCCTCACTCCAAAAACTCCACTCCTCATTCCAAAATCCTCACTCCAATAACTCCACTCCTCACTTCAAAAACTCCAAAATTCTCACTCCAAAAACTCCACTCCACAGTCCAAAAACTCCAAAATCCTCACTCCAAAAACTCCATTCCTCACTGCAAAAACTCCAAAACCCTCACTGCAAAAACTCCACTCCTCACTCCAAAAACTCGAAAATCCTCACTCCAAAAACTCCATTCCTCACTCCAAAAACTACAAAATCCTCACTCCAAAAACTCCACTCGTCACTCCCAAAACTCCAAAATCCTCACTCGAAAATCTCCAAAATCCTCACTCCAAAAACTCCACTCCTCACTCCAAAAACTCCAAAATCCTCACTCCAAAATCTCCACTCCTCACTCCAAAAACTCCAAAATCCTCTCTCCAAAAACTCCACTCCTCACTCCAAAAACTCCAAAATCCTCACTCCAAAAACTCCATTCCTCACTGCAAAAACTCGAAAATCCTCACTCCAAAAACTCCTCTCCTCACTCCAAAAACTCGAAAATCCTCACTCCCAAAACGCCACACCTCACTCCAAAAACTCCGAAATCCTCACTCCAATAACTCCAATCCTCAATCCAAAAACTCCAAAATCCTCACTCCAAAAACTCCACTCCTCACTCCAAAAACTCCAAAATCCTCATTCCAAAAACTCCACTCCTCACTCCAAAAACTTCAACCCTCACTCCAAAAACTCCAAAAACTTCTCACTTCAAAAACTCCACTCCTCACTCCAAACACTCAAAAATCCTCTCACTCCAACAACTCCAGTGCTCACTCCAAAAATTTCTAAATCCTCTCACTCCAAGAACTCCACTCCTCACTCCAAAAACTCCAAAATCCTCACTCCAAAAACTCCACTCATCACTGCAAAAACTCCAAAATCCTCACTACAAAAACTCCACTCCTCACTCGAGAAACTCCAAAATCCTCACTACAAGAACTCCACTCCTCACTCCAAAAACTCCAAAATCCTCGCTCCAAAAACTCCACTCGTCACTCCCAAAACTCCAAAATCCTCACTCGAAAATCTCCAAAATCCTCACTCCAAAAACTCCACTCCTCACTCCAAAAACTCCAAAATCCTCACTCCAAAATCTCCACTCCTCACTCCAAAAACTCCAAAATCCTCTCTCCAAAAACTCCACTCCTCACTCCAAAAACTCCAAAATCCTCACTCCAAAAACTCCATTCCTCACTGCAAAAACTCGAAAATCCTCACTCCAAAAACTCCTCTCCTCACTCCAAAAACTCGAAAATCCTCACTCCCAAAACGCCACACCTCACTCCAAAAACTCCGAAATCCTCACTCCAATAACTCCAATCCTCAATCCAAAAACTCCAAAATCCTCACTCCAAAAACTCCACTCCTCACTCCAAAAACTCCAAAATCCTCATTCCAAAAACTCCACTCCTCACTCCAAAAACTTCAACCCTCACTCCAAAAACTCCAAAAACTTCTCACTTCAAAAACTCCACTCCTCACTCCAAACACTCAAAAATCCTCTCACTCCAACAACTCCAGTGCTCACTCCAAAAATTTCTAAATCCTCTCACTCCAAGAACTCCACTCCTCACTCCAAAAACTCCAAAATCCTCACTCCAAAAACTCCACTCATCACTGCAAAAACTCCAAAATCCTCACTACAAAAACTCCACTCCTCACTCGAGAAACTCCAAAATCCTCACTACAAGAACTCCACTCCTCACTCCAAAAACTCCAAAATCCTCGCTCCAAAAACTCCACTCCTCACTCCAAAAACTCCAAAATCCTCATTCAAAAACTCCACTCCTCACTCCAAAAACTCCAAAATCCTCACTCCAAAAACTCCACTCCTCACTCCAAAAACTCCAAAATCCTCACTCCAAAAACTCCACTCACTCCAAAAACTACAAAATCCTCACTCCAAAAACTCCACTCCTCACTCCAAAAACACCAAAATCCTCACTACAAAAACTCCACTCCTCACTCCAAAAAATCCAAAATCCTCACTCCTAAAACTCCACTCCTCATTCCAAAAACTCCAAAATCCTGACTCCCAAAACTCCACTCCTCACTCCAAGAACTCCAAAATTCTCACTCCAAAAACTCCAATCCTCACTCCAAAATCCTCACTCCAAAAACTCCACTCCTCACTCCAAAAACTCCAAAATACTCTCACTCCAACAACTCCACTCCTCACTCCAAAAACTCCAAAATCCTCTGACTCCAAAAACTCCACCCCTCACTCCAAAAACACCAAAATCATCACTCCAAAAACTCCACTCCTCACTGCAAAAACTCCAAAATCCTCACTCCAAAAACTCCAAAATCCTCACTCCAAAAACTCCACTCCTCACTCCAAAAACCCCAAAATCCTCACTCCAATAACTCCATTCCTCACTCCAAAAACTCCAAAATCCTCACTACAAAAACTCCACTCCTCACTCCAAAGCTCGAAAATCCTCACTCCAAAAACTCCACTCCTCACTCCAAAAACTCCAAAATCCTCACTCCAAAATCTCCACTCCTCACTCCAAAAACGCCAAAATCCTCACTCCAAAAACTCCATTCCTCACTCCAAAAACTCCAAAATCCTCACTACAAAAACTCCACTCCTCACTCCAAAAACTCGTAAATCCTCACTCCAAAAACTCCACTCCTCACTCCAAAAGCTCCAAAATCCTCACTACAAAAACTCCACTCCTCACTCCAAAAACTCGTAAATCCTCACTCCAAAAACTCCACTCCTCACTCCAAAAACACCAAAATCCTCACTCCAAAAACTCCACTCCTCACTCCAAAAACTGCAAAATCCTCACTCCAAAATCTCCATTCCTCACTCCAAAAACTCCAAAATCCTCACTACAAAAACTCCACTCCTCACTCCAAAAACTCGTAAATCCTCACTCCAAAAACTCCACTCCTCACTCCAAAAAATCCAAAATCCTCACTCCTAAAACTCCACTCCTCATTCCAAAAACTCCAAAATCCTGACTCCCAAAACTCCACTCCTCACCCCAAAAACTCCAAAATTCTCACTCCAAAAACTCCAATCCTCACTCCAAAATCCTCACTCCAAAAACTCCACTCCTCACTCCAAAAACTCCAAAATACTCTCACTCCAACAACTCCACTCCTCACTCCAAAAACTCCAAAATCCTCTGACTCCAAAAACTCCACTCCTCACTCCAAAAACACCAAAATCATCACTCCAAAAACTCCACTCCTCACTGCAAAAACTCCAAAATCCTCACTCCAAAAACTCCAAAATCCTCACTCCAAAAACTCCACTCCTCACTCCAAAAACCCCAAAATCCTCACTCCAATAACTCCATTCCTCACTCCAAAAACTCCAAAATCCTCACTACAAAAACTCCACTCCTCACTCCAAAGCTCGAAAATCCTCACTCCAAAAACTCCACTCCTCACTCCAAAAACTCCAAAATCCTCACTCCAAAATCTCCACTCCTCACTCCAAAAACGCCAAAATCCTCACTCCAAAAACTCCATTCCTCACTCCAAAAACTCCAAAATCCTCACTCCAAAAACTCCAACCCTCACTCCAAAAACTCCAAAAACTTCTCACTTCAAATACTCCACTCCTCACTCCAAAAACTCCAAAATCCTCACTCCAAAAACTCCACTCCTCACTGCAAAAACTCCAAAATCCTCACTCCAAAAACTCCACACCTCACTCCAAAAACTACAAAATCCTCACTCCAAAAATTCCAAAATCCTCACTCCAATAACTCCACTCCTCACTCCAAAAACTCCAAAATCCTCACTCCAACAACTCCACTCCTCACTCCAAAAACTCCGAAATCCTCACTCCAAAAACTCCACTCCTCACTCCAAAAACTCCGAAATCCTCACTCCAATAACTCCAATCCTCAATCCAAAAACTCCAAAATCCTCACTCCAAAAACTCCACTCCTCACTCCAAAAACTACAAAATCCTCACTCCAAAAACTCCACTCCTCACTCCAAAAACTCCAAAATCTCACTCCAAAAACTCCACTCCTCACTCCAAAAACTCCAAAACCCTCACTCCAAAATCTCCACTCCTCACTCCAAAAACTCCACTCCTCACTCCAAAAACTCCAAAATCCTCACTCCAAAAACTCCACTCCTCATTCCAAAATCCTCACTCCAATAACTCCACTCCTCACTTCAAAAACTCCAAAATCCTCACTCCAAAAACTCCACTCCACAGTCCAAAAACTCCAAAATCCTCACTCCAAAAACTCCATTCCTCACTGCAAAAACTCCAAAACCCTCACTGCAAAAACTCCACTCCTCACTCCAAAAACTCCATTCCTCACTCCAAAAACTACAAAATCCTCACTCCAAAATCTCCACTCGTCACTCCCAAAACTCCAAAATCCTCACTCGAAAATCTCCAAAATCCTCACTCCAAAAACTCCACTCCTCACTCCAAAAACTCCAAAATCCTCACTCCAAAATCTCCACTCCTCACTCCAAAAACTCCAAAATCCTCACTCCAAAAACTCCATTTCTCACTGCAAAAACTCGAAAATCCTCACTCCAAAAACTCCTCTCCTCACTCCAAAAACTCGAAAATCCTCACTCCCAAAACGCCACACCTCACTCCAAAAACTCCGAAATCCTCACTCCAATAACTCCAATCCTCAATCCAAAAACTCCAAAATCCTCACTCCAAAAACTCCACTCCTCACTCCAAAATCTCCAAAATCCTCATTCCAAAAACTCCACTCCTCACTCCAAAAACTTCAAAATCCTCACTCCAAAAACTCCACTCCTCACTCCAAAAACTCCAAAATCCTCACTCCAAAAACTCCACTCCTCACTCCAAAAACTCCAAAATCCTTACTCCAAAAACTCCAGTCCTCACTCCAAAAACACCAAAATCCTTACGCCAAAAGCTCCACTCATCACTCCAAAATCCTCACTCCAAAATCTCCACACCTCACTCCAAAAACTCCAAAATCCTCCCTCCAAAAACTGCACTCGACACTCCAAAAGCTCCAAAATCCTCACTCCAAAAACTCCACTCCTCACTCCAAAAATTCCAAAAACCTGACTCCAAAAACTCCACTCCTCACTCCAAAAACTCCAAAATCCTCACTCCAAAATCTCCACTCCTCACTCCAAAAACTCCACACCTCACTCCAAAAACTCCAAAATCCTCATTCAAAAACTCCACTCCTCACTCCAAAAACTCCAAAATCCTCACTCCAAAAACTCCACTCCTCACTCCAAAAACTCCAAAATCCTCACTCCAAAAACTCCACTCCTCACTCCAAAAACTCCAATAATCCTCACTCCAAAAACTCCATTCATCACTCCAAAAACACCAAAATCCTCACTACAAAAACTCCACTCCTCACTCCAAAAACTCCAAAATCCTCACTCCAAAAACTGCACTCCTCACTCCAAAAACTACAAAATCCTCACTCCAAGAACTCCAATCCTCCCTCCAAAAAATCCAAAAACCTCACTCCTAAAACTCCACTCCTCATTCCAAAAACTCCAAAATCCTGACTCCCAAAACTTCACTCCTCACTCCAAAAACTCCAAAATGCTCACTCCAAAAACTCCACTCCTCACTCAAAAACTCCAAAATACTCTCACTCCAACAACTCCACTCCTCACTCCAAAAACTCCAAAATCCTCTGACTCCAACAACGCCACTCCTCACTCCAAAAACTCCAAAAACCTCTCACTTCAAATACTCCACTCCTCACTCCAAAAACTCCAATATCCTCACTCCAAAAACTCCACTCCTCACTCCAAAAACACCAAAATCATCACTCCAAAAACTCCACTCCTCACTCCAAAAACACCAAAATCATCACTCCAAAAACTCCACTCCTCACTGCAAAAACTGCAAAATCCTCACTCCAAAAACTCCACTCCTCACTCGAAAAACTCCAAAATCCTCACTCCAAAAACTCCACTCCTCACTCCAAAAACCCCAAAATCCTCACTCCAAAAACTCCACTCCTCACTCCAAAAACTTCAAAATCCTCACTCCAAAAACTCCACTCCTCACTCCAAAAACTCCAAAATCCTCACTCCAAAAACTCCACTCCTCACTCCAAAAACCCCAAAATCCTCACTCCAATAACTCCATTCCTCACTCCAAAAACTCCAAAATCCTCACTACAAAAACTCCACTCCTCACTCCAAAGCTCGAAAACCCTCACTCCAAAAACTCCACTCCTCACTCCAAAAACTCCAAAATCCTCACTCCAAAATCTCCACTCCTCACTCCAAAAACGCCAAAATCCTCACTCCAAAAACTCCATTCCTCACTCCAAAAGCTCCAAAATCCTCACTACAAATACTCCACTCCTCACTCCAAAAACTCGTAAATCCTCATTCCAAAAACTCCAACCCCCACTCCAAAAACTCCAAAATCCTCACTCCAAAAACTCCACTCCTCACTCCAAAAACTCCAAAATCCTCACTCCAAAATCTCCATTCCTCACTCCAAAAACTCCAAAATCCTCACTCCAAAATCTCCATTCCTCACTCCAAAAACTCCAAAATCCTCACTCCAAAAACTCCACTCCTCACTCCAAAAACTCCAAAATCCTCACTCCAAAAACTCCACTCATCACTCGAGAAACTCCAAAATCCTCACTACAAGAACTCCACTCCTCACTCCAAAAACTCCAAAATCCTCGCTCCAAAAACTCCACTCCTCACTCCAAAAACTCCAAAATCCTCATTCAAAAACTCCACTCCTCACTCCAAAAACTCCAAAATCCTCACTCCAAAAACTCCACTCCTCACTCCAAAAACTCCAAAATCCTCACTCCAAAAACTCCACTCCTCACTCCAAAAACTCCAATAATCCTCACTCCAAAAACTCCATTCCTCACTCCAAAAACTCCAAAATCCTCACTCCAAAAACTGCACTCCTCACTCCAAAAACTACAAAATCCTCACTCCAAGAACTCCACTCCTCATTGCAAAAACTCCAAAATCCTGACTCCCAAAACTCCACTCCTCACTCCAAAAACTCCAAAATTCTCACTCCAAAAACTCCAATCCTCACTCCAAAATCCTCACTCCAAAAACTCCACTCCTCACTCCAAAAACTCCAAAATACTCTCACTCCAACAACTCCACTCCTCACTCCAAAAACTCCAAAATCCTCTGACTCCAACAACGCCACTCCTCACTCCAAAAACACCAAAATCGTCACTCCAAAAACTCCACTCCTCACTCCAAAAACACCAAAATCATCACTCCAAAAACTCCACTCCTCACTGCAAAAACTGCAAAATCCTCACTCCAAAAACTCCACTCCTCACTCGAAAAACTCCAAAATCCTCACTCCAAAAACTGCAAAATCCTCACTCCAAAAACTCCACTCCTCACTCCAAAGCTCGAAAATCCTCACTCCAAAAACTCCACTCCTCACTGCAAAAACTCCAAAATCCTCACTCCAAAAACTCCACTCCTCACTCCAAAAACTACAAAATCCTCACTCCAAAAATTCCACTCCTCACTCCAAAAACTCCAATATCCTCACTACAAAAACTCCACTCCTCACTCCAAAAACTCCAAAATCCTCACTCCAACAACTCCACTCCTCACTCCAAAAACTCCAAATTCCTCACTCCACAAACTCCACTCCTCACTCCAAAAACTCCAAAATCCTCACTCCAAAATCTCCACTCCTCACTCCAAAAACGCCAAAATCCTCACTCCAAAAACTCCATTCCTCACTCCAAAAACTCCAAAATCCTCACTACAAAAACTCCACTCCTCACTCCAAAAACTCGTAAATCCTCACTCCAAAAACTCCAACCCTCACTCCAAAAACTCCAAAACTTCTCACTTCAAATACTCCACTCCTCACTCCAAAAACTCCAAAATCCTCACTCCAAAAACTCCACTCCTCACTGCAAAAACTCCAAAATCCTCACTCCAAAAACTCCACTCCTCACTCCAAAAACTACAAAATCCTCACTCCAAGAATTCCACTCCTCACTCCAAAAACTCCAAAATCCTCACTCCAATAACTCCATTCCTCACTCCAAAAACTCCAAAATCCTCATTACAAAAACTCCACTCCTCACTCCAAAAACTCGAAAATCCTCACTCCAAAAACTCCACTCCTCACTCCAAAAACTCCAAATTCCTCACTCCAACAACTCCACTCCTCACTCCAAAAACTCCAAATTCCTCACTCCAAAAACTCCAAAATCCTCACTCCAAAAACTTCAACCCTCACTCCAAAAACTCCAAAAACTTCTCACTTCAAAAACTCCACTCCTCACTCCAAACACTCAAAAATCCTCTCACTCCAACAACTCCAGTCCTCACTCCAAAAATTTCTAAATCCTCTCACTCCAAAAACTCCAACCCTCACTCCAAAAACTCCACTCATCACTGCAAAAACTCCAAAATCCTCACTACAAAAACTCCACTCCTCACTCCAAAAACTCCAAAATCCTCACTCCAAAAACTCCACTCCTCACTCCAAAAACTCCAAAACACTCACTCCAAAACACTCCAAAACACACTCCAATACATACACTCCAAAACACTCACTCCAAAACACTCACTCCAGAACACACACTCCAAAATACACCGAAACACTCACGCCTGAAAATTCCAAAACACACTCCAAAACACTCCAAAACACACTCCAAAACTCTACAAAACACATTTCAAAATTCATACTCCAAAACACACACTCCAAAATACACACTGCAAAACACACACTCCAAAACACACATTCCAAAATTCACACTCCAAAATTCACACTCCAAAAACGCAGTGCGATACACTCCAA
The DNA here is from genome assembly GCF_052327205.1 of Somniosus microcephalus. Taxonomy (NCBI): domain Eukaryota; kingdom Metazoa; phylum Chordata; class Chondrichthyes; order Squaliformes; family Somniosidae; genus Somniosus; species Somniosus microcephalus. The sequence continues at coordinate 12,252 of NW_028225904.1, forward strand.
AAGACTCACTCCAAATCAATCACTCCAAAATACTCCAAAACATTCACTCCAAAACACTCACTCCAAATCATTAATTCCAAAACCCACTCCAAAACACACTCCAAAACTCTCGAAAACACTCCCAAACACTCACTCCAAAACACACACTCCAAAACAGCCAGTCCAAAATACTCACTCCAAAACACTCACTCCAAAATACACCGAAACACTCACTCCTGAAATTTCCAAAACACACTCCAAAACACTCCAAAACACTCACTCCAAAACTCTACAAAACACATTTCAAAATTCATACTCCGAAACATATTATCCAAAACACTCACTCCAAAACACAAACTCCAAAACACTCACTCCAAAATACACATTCCAAAACACATTTCAAAATTCACACTCCAAAACACACACGCAAATACACTCCAAAACAATCACTCCAAAATACACCGAAACACTCACGCCTGAAAATTCCAAAACACACTCCAAAACACACTCCAAAACTCTACAAAACACATTTCAAAATTCATACTCCAAAACACACACTCCAAAACACACACTCCAAAAGACACACTCCAAAACACACACTCCAAAATTCACACTCCAAAACACATTCAAAAAATACACTCAAAAACAATTCAAAACACACTCCAAAACACACACTCGAAATCTTTCCAAAACACATTTCAAAATTCATACTCGAAAAAAGACACTCAAAAACACTCCAAAACACACACCAAAACAGATGCTCCAGAACATTCCAAAACGCACACTACAAAACACTCACTCCAAAACACACACTCCAAAACACTCCAAAATACTCCAAAACAAACACGCCAAAACAGTAACTCCAAAACACACATTCCAAAATTCACACTCCAAAAACGCAGTGCAATACACTCCAAAATACTCACTCCAAAACACTCACTCCAAAATACACCGAAACACTCACTCCTGAAATTTCCAAAACACACTCCAAAACACTCCAAAACACACTCCAAAACTCTACAAAACACATTTCAAAATTCATACTCCGAAACATACACTCCAAAACACTCACTCCAAAATACACATTCCAAAACACATATTTCAAAATTCACACTCCAAAACACACAGGCCAATACACTCCAAAACAATCACTCCAAAATACACACCGAAACATAAACTACAAAAAACACACTTCAAAACAAACTCCAAAACAGTCTCCAAAACACTCACTCCAAAACACACACTCCAAAACACACACTCCAAAACACTCTAAAACACTCACTCCAAAACACTCCCAAACACTCACTCATAAACACTCACTCCAAAACACACTCCAAAACACTCTCCAAAATACTCACTCCAAAATTCTCACTCCAAAACACACACTCCAAAACACACTCCAAAACACACTCCAAAATTCTCACTCCAAAACACACACTCCAAAACACTCACTTCAAAACACACTCCTAAACTCACACTCCAAAAGACACGCTCCAAAACACACACTCCAAAACACACACTCGAAATCATTCCAAAACACATTTCAAGATTCACACTCCAAAACACACTCCAAAACAGATGCTCCAGAACATTCCATAACACACACTCCAAAACACTCACTCCAAAACACTCACTCCAATACACACACTCGAAATCTTTCCAAAACACATTTCAAAATTCACACTCCAAAAAACACACTCAAAAACACTCCAAAACACACTCCAAAACATACACTCCAAAACACTCACTCCAAAACACATACTCCAAAATACACCGAAACACTCACGCCTGAAAATTCCAAAACACACTCCAAAACACTCCAAAACTCTACAAAACACATTTCAAAATTCATACTCCAAAACACACACTCCAAAATACACACTGCAAAACACACACTCCAAAACACACATTCCAAAATTCACACTCCAAAACACATTCAAAAAATACACTCAAAAACAATCCAAAACACACTCCAAAACACACACTCGAAATCTTTCCAAAACACGTCAAAATTCATACCCGAAAAAACACACTCAAAAACACTCCAAAACACACTCCAAAACAGATGCTCCAGAACATTCCAAAACGCACACTCCAAAATACTCACTCCAAAACACTCACTCCAAAACACTCACTCCAAAACACTCCAAAATACTCCAAAACAAACACGCCAAAACAGTATTTCCAAAACACACATTCCAAAATTCACACTCCAAAATTCACACTCCAAAAACGCAGTGCAATACACTCCAAAAGACTCACTCCAAATCAATCACTCCAAAATACTCCAAAACATTCACTCCCAAACACTCACTCCAAAACACACTCCAAAACACACACTCCAAAACAGTCAGTCCAAAATACTCACTCCAAAAAACTCACTCCAAAATACACCGAAACACTCACTCCTGAAAATTCCAAAACACACTCCAAAACAGTCCAAAACACACTCCAAAACTCTACAAAACACATTTCAAAATTCATACTGCAAAACACACACTCCAAAATACACACTCCAAAACACACACTCCAAAACACACACTCCAAAATTCACACTCTAAAACACATTCAAAAAATACACTCAAAAACAATCCAAAACACACTCCAAAACACGCACTCGCAATCTTTCCAAAACACATTTCAAAATTCATACTCGAAAAAACACTCAAAAACACTCCAAAACACACTCCAAAACAGATGTTCCAGAACATTCCAAAACGCACACTCCAAAATTCACACTCCAAAACACTCACTCCAAAACACACACTCCAAAACACTCCAAAATACTCCAAAACAAACACGCCAAAACACTAACTCCAAAACACACATTCCAAAATTCACACTCCAAAATTCACACTCCATAAACGCAGTGCGATACACTCCAAAAGACTCACTCCAAATCAATCACTCCAAAATACTCCAAAACATTCACTCCAAAACACTCACTCCATATCATTAATTCCAAAACCCACTCCAAAACACACTCCAAAACCCTCGAAAACACTCCCAAACACTCACGCCAAAACACACACTCCAAAACAGCCAGTCCAAAATACACACTCCAAAACACTCACTCCAAAATACACCGAAACACTCACTCCTGAAATTTCCAAAACACACTCCAAAACACTCCAAAACACTCACTCCAAAACTCTACAAAACACATTTCAAAATTCATACTCCAAAACATATTATCCAAAACACTCACTCCAAAACACAAACTCCAAAACACTCACTCCAAAATACACATTCCAAAACACATTTCAAAATTCACACTCCAAAACACACACGCAAATACACTCCAAAACAATCACTCCAAAATACACCGAAACACTCACGCCTGAAAATTCCAAAACACACTCCAAAACACTCCAAAACACACTCCAAAACTCTACAAAACACATTTCAAAATTCATACTCCAAAACACACACTCCAAAAGACACGCTCCAAAACACACACTCCAAAACAGATGCTCCAGAACATTCCATAACACTCACTCCAAAATTCTCACTCCAAAACACACACTCCAAAACACTCACTCCAAAACACACAAGCGAAATCTTTCCAAAACACATTTCAAAATTCACACTCCAAAAAACACACTCAAAAACACTCTCCAAAACATACACTCCAAAACACTCACTCCAAAACACTCACTCCAAAACACACCGAAACACTCACGCCTGAAATTTCCAAAACACACTCCAAAACACTCCAAAACACTCACTCCAAAACTCTACAAAACACATTTCAAAATTCATACTCCGAAACATATTATCCAAAACACTCACTCCAAAACACAAACTCCAAAACACTCACTCCAAAATACACATTCCAAAACACATATTTCAAAATTCACACTCCAAAACAATCACTCCAAAATACACCGAAACACTCACGCCTGAAAATTCCAAAACACACTCCAAAACACTCCAAAACACACTCCAAAACTCTACAAAACACATTTCAAAATTCATACGCCAAAACACACACTCCAAAAGACACGCTCCAAAACACACACTCCAAAACACACACTCGAAATCATTCCAAAACACATTTCAAGATTCACACTCCAAAACACACACTCAAAAACTCTCCAAAACACACTCCAAAACAGATGCTCCAGAACATTCCATAACACTCACTCCAAAATTCTCACTCCAAAACACACACTCCAAAACACTCACTCCAAAACACTCACTCCAGTACACACACGCGAAATCTTTCCAAAACACATTTCAAAATTCACACTCCAAAAAACACACTCAAAAACACTCCAAAACACACTCCAAAACATACACTCCAAAACACTCACTCCAATACACTCACTCCAAAACACACACTCCAAAATACACCGAAACACTCACGCCTGAAATTTCCAAAACACACTCCAAAACACACTCCAAAACTCTACAAAACACATTTCAAAATTCATACTCCAAAACACTCACTCCAAAACAAACACTCCAAAACACTCCAAAATACTCCAAAACAAACACGCCAAAACAGTATTTCCAAAACACACATTCCAAAATTCACACTCCAAAATTCACACTCCAAAAACGCAGTGCAATACACTCCAAAAGACTCACTCCAAATCAATCACTCCAAAATACTCCAAAACATTCACTCCCAAACACTCACTCCAAAACACACTCCAAAACACACACTCCAAAACAGTCAGTCCAAAATACTCACTCCAAAACTCTACCAAACACATTTCAAAATTCATACTCCCAAACATATTATCCAAAACACTCACTCCAAAACACAAACTCCAAAACACTCACTCCAAAATACACATTCCAAAACACATATTTCAAAATTCACACTCCAAAACACACACGCAAATACACTCCAAAACAATCACTCCAAAATACACCGAAACACTCACGCCTGAAAATTCCAAAACACACTCCAAAACACTCCAAAACACACTCCAAAACTCTACAAAACACATTTCAAAATTCATACTCCAAAACACACACTCCAAAACACACACTCCAAAAGACACACTCCAAAACACACACTCCAAAATTCACACTCCAAAACACATTCAAAAAATACACTCAAAAGCAATCCAAAACACACTCCAAAACACACACTCGAAATCTTTCCAAAACACATTTCAAAATTCATACTCGAAAAAAGACACTCAAAAACACTCCAAAACACACACCAAAACAGATGCTCCAGAACATTCCAAAACGCACACTCCAAAATTCTCACTCCAAAACAAACACTCCAAAACACTCACTCCAAAACACTCCAAAATACTCCAAAACAAACACGCCAAAACAGTAACTCCAAAACACACATTCCAAAATTCACACTCCAAAAACGCAGTGCAATACACTCCAAAAGACTCACTCCAAAACACTCACTCCAAAACACTCACTCCAAAATACACCGAAACACTCACTCCTGAAATTTCCAAAACACACTCCAAAACACTCCAAAACACACTCCAAAACTCTACAAAACACATTTCAAAATTCATACTCCGAAACATACACTCCAAAACACTCACTCCAAAATACACATTCCAAAACACATATTTCAAAATTCACACTCCAAAACACACAGGCCAATACACTCCAAAACAATCACTCCAAAATACACACCGAAACATAAACTACAAAAAACACACTTCAAAACAAACTCCAAAACAGTCTCCAAACCACTGCAAAACACTCACTCCAAAACACACATTCCAAAACACTCTAAAACACTCACTCCAAAACACTCCCAAACACTCACTCATAAACACTCACTCCAAAACACACTCCAAAACACTCTCCAAAATACTCACTCCAAAATTCTCACTCCAAAACACACACTCCAAAACACACTCCAAAATTCTCACTCCAAAACACACACTCCAAAAGACACGCTCCAAAACACACACTCCAAAACACACACTCGAAATCATTCCAAAACACATTTCAAGATTCACACTCCAAAACACACACTCAAAAACTCTCCAAAACACACTCCAAAACAGATGCTCCAGAACATTCCATAACACTCACTCCAAAATTCTCACTCCAAAACACACACTCCAAAACACTCACTCCAAAACACTCACTCCAAAACACACACGCGAAATCTTTCCAAAACACATTTCAAAATTCACACTCCAAAAAACACACTCAAAAACACTCCAAAACACACTCCAAAACACACACTCCAAAACACACCGAAACACCCACGCCTGAAAATTCCAAAACACACTCCAAAACACTCCAAAACACACTCCAAAACTCTACAAAACACATTTCAAAATTCATACTCCAAAACACACACTCCAAAATACACACTGCAAAACACACACTCCAAAACACACATTCCAAAATTCACACTCCAAAACACATTCAAAAAATACACTCAAAAACAATCCAAAACACACTCCAAAACACACACTCGAAATCTTTCCAAAACACGTCAAAATTCATACCCGAAAAAACACACTCAAAAACACTCCAAAACACACTCCAAAGCAGATGCTCCAGAACATTCCAAAACGCACACTCCAAAATTCTCACTCCAAAACACACACTCCAAAACACTCACTCCAAAACAAACACTCCAAAACACTCCAAAATACTCCAAAACAAACACGCCAAAACAGTATTTCCAAAACACACATTCCAAAATTCACACTCCAAAATTCACACTCCAAAAACGCAGTGCAATACACTCCAAAAGACTCACTCCAAATCAATCACTCCAAAATACTCCAAAACATTCACTCCCAAACACTCACTCCAAAACACACTCCAAAACACACACTCCAAAACAGTCAGTCCAAAATACTCACTCCAAAACACTCACTCCAAAATACACCGAAACACTCACTCCTGAAAATTCCAAAACACACTCCAAAACAGTCCAAAACACACTCCAAAACTCTACAAAACACATTTCAAAATTCATACTGCAAAACACACACTCCAAAATACACACTCCAAAACACACACTCCAAAACTCATTCAAAAAATACACTCAAAAACAATCCAAAACACACTCCAAAACACTCACTCGCAATCTTTCCAAAACACATTTCAAAATTCATACTCGAAAAAACACTCAAAAACACTCCAAAACACACTCCAAAACAGATGTTCCAGAACATTCCAAAACGCACACTCCAAAATTCTCACTCCAAAACACACTCCAAAACACTCACTCCAAAACACTCCAAAATACTCCAAAACAAACACGCCAAAACACTAACTCCAAAACACACATTCCAAAATTCACACTCCAAAATTCACACTCCAAAAACGCAGTGCGATACACTCCAAAAGACTCACTCCAAATCAATCACTCCAAAATACTCCAAAACATTCACTCCAAAACACTCACTCCAAATCATTAATTCCAAAAACCACTCCAAAACACACACTCCAAAACATTCACTCCAAAACCCTCGAAAACACTCCCAAACACTCACGCCAAAACACACACTCCAAAACAGCCAGTCCAAAATACTCACTCCAAAATACACCGAAACACTCACTCCTGAAATTTCCAAAACACACTCCAAAACACTCACTCCAAAACTCTACAAAACACATTTCAAAATTCATACTCCGAAACATATTATCCAAAACACTCACTCCAAAACACAAACTCCAAAACACTCACTCCAAAATACACATTCCAAAACACATATTTCAAAATTCACACTCCAAAACACACACGCAAATACACTCCAAAACAATCACTCCAAAATACACCGAAACACTCACGCCTGAAAATTCCAAAACACACTCCAAAACACTCCAAAACACACTCCAAAACTCTACAAAACACATTTCAAAATTCATACTCCAAAACACACACTCCAAAAGACACGCTCCAAAACACACACTCCAAAACACACACTCGAAATCATTCCAAAACACATTTCAAGATTCACACTCCAAAACACACATTCAAAAACTCTCCAAAACACACTCCAAAACAGATGCTCCAGAACATTCCATAACACTCACTCCAAAATTCTCACTCCAAAACACACACTCCAAAACACTCACTCCAAAACACTCCAAAACACACTCCAAAACATACACTCCAAAACACTCACTCCAAAACACACACTCCAAAATACACCGAAACACTCACGCCTGAAAATTCCAAAACACACTCCAAAACACTCCAAAACACACTCCAAAACTCTACAAAACACATTTCAAAATTCATACTCCAAAACACACACTCCAAAATACACACTGCAAAACACACACTCCAAAACACACATTCCAAAATTCACACTCCAAAACACATTCAAAAAATACACTCAAAAACAATCCAAAACACACTCCAAAACACACACTCGAAATCTTTCCAAAACACGTCAAAATTCATACCCGAAAAAACACACTCAAAAACACTCCAAAACACACTCCAAAACAGATGCTCCAGAACATTCCAAAACGCACACTCCAAAATTCTCACTCCAAAACACACACTCCAAAACACTCACTCCAAAACACTCACTCCAAAACACTCCAAAATACTCCAAAGCAAACACGCCAAAACACTAACTCCAAAACACACATTCCAAAATTCACACTGCAAAATTCACACTCCAAAAACACAGTGCAATACATTCCAAAAGACTCACTCCAAATCAATCACGCCAAAATACTCCAAAACATTCACTCCAAAACACTCACTCCAAAACACACTCCAAAACTCTCGAAAACACTCCCAAACACTCACTCCAAAACACACACTCCAAAACAGCCAGTCCAAAATACTCACTCCAAAACACTCACTCCAAAATACACCGAAACACTCACTCCTGAAATTTCCAAAACACACTCCAAAACACTCACTCCAAAACTCTACAAAACACATTTCAAAATTCATACTCCGAAACATATACTCCAAAACACTCACTCCAAAACACAAACTCCAAAACACTCACTCCAAAATACACATTCCAAAACACATATTTCAAAATTCACACTCCAAAACACACACGCAAATACACTCCAAAACAATCACTCCAAAATACACCGAAACACTCACGCCTGAAAATTCCAAAACACACTCCAAAACACTCCAAAACACACTCCAAAACTCTACAAAACACATTTCAAAATTCATACTCCAAAACACACACTCCAAAAGACACGCTCCAAAACACACACTCCAAAACACACACTCGAAATCATTCCAAAACACATTTCAAAATTCATACTCGAAAAAAGACACTCAAAAACACTCCAAAACACACACCAAAACAGATGCTCCAGAACATTCCAAAACGCACACTCCAAAATTCTCACTCCAAAACAAACACTCCAAAACACTCACTCCAAAACAGTAACTCCAAAACACACATTCCAAAATTCACACTCCAAAAACGCAGTGCAATACACTCCAAAAGACTCACTCCAAAACACTCACTCCAAAACACTCACTCCAAAATACACCGAAACACTCACTCCTGAAATTTCCAAAACACACTCCAAAACACTCCAAAACACACTCCAAAACTCTACAAAACACATGTCAAAATTCATACTCCGAAACATACACTCCAAAACACTCACTCCAAAATACACATTCCAAAACACATATTTCAAAATTCACACTCCAAAACACACAGGCCAATACACTCCAAAACAATCACTCCAAAATACACACCGAAACATAAACTACAAAAAACACACTTCAAAACAAACTCCAAAACAGTCTCCAAACCACTCACTCCAAAACACTCACTCCAAAACACACTCCAAAACACTCTCCAAAATACTCACTCCAAAATTCTCACTCCAAAACACACTCCAAAACACACTCCAAAATTCTCACTCCAAAACACACACTCCAAAACACTCACTTCAAAACACACTCCTAAACTCACACTCCAAAAGACACGCTCCAAAACACACACTCCAAAACACACACTCGAAATCATTCCAAAACACATTTCAAGATTCACACTCCAAAACACACACTCAAAAACTCTCCAAAACACACTCCAAAACAGATGCTCAAGAACATTCCATAACACTCACTCCAAAATTCTCACTCCAAAACACACACTCCAAAACACTCACTCCAAAACACTCACTCCAAAACACACACGCGAAATCTTTCCAAAACACATTTCAAAATTCACACTCCAAAAAACACACTCAAAAACACTCCAAAACACACTCCAAAACACTCACTCCAAAACACTCACTCCAAAACACACACTACAAAATACACCGAAACACTCACGCCTGAAAATTCCAAAACACACTCCAAAACACTCCAAAACACACTCCAAAACTCTACAAAACACATTTCAAAATTCATACTCCAAAACACACACTCCAAAATACACACTGCAAAACACACACTCCAAAACACACATTCCAAAATTCACACTCCAAAACACATTCAAAAAATACACTCAAAAACAATCCAAAACACACTCCAAAACACACACTCGAAATCTTTCCAAAACACGTCAAAATTCATACCCGAAAAAACACACTCAAAAACACTCCAAAACACACTCCAAAACAGATGCTCCAGAACATTCCAAAACGCACACTCCAAAATTCTCACTCCAAAACACACACTCCAAAACACTCACTCCAAAACACTCCAAAATACTCCAAAACAAACACGCCAAAACACTAACTCCAAAGCACACATTCATAAATTCACACTGCAAAATTCACACTCCAAAAACACAGTGCAATACATTCCAAAAGACTCACTCCAAATCAATCACTCCAAAATACTCCAAAACATTCACTCCAAAACACTCACTCCAAAACATTAAGTCCAAAACACACTCCAAAACACACTCCAAAACTCTCGAAAACACTCCCAAACACTCACTCCAAAACACACACTCCAAAACAGCCAGTCCAAAATACTCACTCCAAAACACTCACTCCAAAATACACCGAAACACTCACTCCTGAAATTTCCAAAACACTCACTCCAAAACTCTACAAAACACATTTCAAAATTCATACTCCGAAACATATACTCCAAAACACTCACACCAAAACACAAACTCCAAAACACTCACTCCAAAATTCACACTCCAAAACACACACGCAAATACACTCCAAAACAATCACTCCAAAATACACCGAAACACTCACGCCTGAAAATTGCAAAACACACTCCAAAACACTCCAAAACACACTCCAAAACTCTACAAAACACATTTCAAAATTCATACTCCAAAACACACACTCCAAAAGACACGCTCCAAAACACACACTCCAAAACACAGACTCGAAATCATTCCAAAACACATTTCAAGATTCACACTCCAAAACACACACTCAAAAACTCTCCAAAACACACTCCAAAACAGATGCTCCAGAACATTCCATAACACTCACTCCAAAATTCTCACTCCAAAATACACACTCCAAAACACACACGCGAAATCTTTCCAAAACACATTTCAAAATTCACACTCCAAAAAACACACTCAAAAACACTCCAAAACACACTCCAAAACATACACACCAAAACACTCACTCCAAAACACTCACTCCAAAATACACCGAAACACTCACGCCTGAAAATTCCAAAACACACTCCAAAACTCTCCAAAACACACTCCAAAACTCTACAAAACACATTTCAAAATTCATACTCCAAAACACACACTCCAAAATACACACTGCAAAACACACACTCCAAAACACACATTCCAAAATTCACACTCCAAAACACATTCAAAAAATTCACTCAAAAACAATCCAAAACACACTCCAAAACACACACTCGAAATCTTTCCAAAACACGTCAAAATTCATACCCGAAAAAACACACTCAAAAACACTCCAAAACACACTCCAAAACAGAGGCTCCAGAACATTCCAAAACGCACACTCCAAAATTCTCGCTCCAAAACACACACTCCAAAACACTCACTCCAAAACACTCACTCCAAAACAAACACTCCAAAACACTCCAAAATACTCCAAAACAAACACGCCAAAACAGTATTTCCAAAACACACATTCCAAAATTCACACTCCAAAATTCACACTCCAAAAACGCAGTGCAATACACTCCTAAAGACTCACTCCAAATCAATCACTCCAAAATACTCCAAAACATTCACTCCCAAACACTCACTCCAAAACACACACTACAAAATACACCGAAACACTCACGCCTGAAAATTCCAAAACACACTCCAAAACACTCCAAAACACACTCCAAAACTCTACAAAACACATTTCAAAATTCATACTGCAAAACACACACTCCAAAATACACACTCCAAATCACACACTCCAAAATTCACACTCCAAAACACATTCAAAAAATACACTCAAAAACAATCCAAAACACACTCCAAAACACGCACTCGCAATCTTTCCAAAACACATTTCAAAATTCATACTCGAAAAAACACTCAAAAACACTCCAAAACACACTCCAAAACAGATGTTCCAGAACATTCCAAAACGCACACTCCAAAATTCTCACTCCAAAACACACACTCCAAAACACACTCCAAAACACTCACTCCAAAACACACACTCCAAAACACTCCAAAATACTCCAAAACAAACACGCCAAAACACTAACTCCAAAACATACATTCCAAAATTCACACTCCAAAATTCACACTCCAAAAACGCAGTGCGATACACTCCAAAAGACTCACTCCAAATCAATCACTCCAAAATACTACAAAACATTCACTCCAAAACACTCACTCCAAATCATTAATTCCAAAACCCACTCCAAAACACACTCCAAAACCCTCGAAAACACTCCCAAACACTCACGCCAAAACACACACTCCAAAACAGCCAGTCCAAAATACTCACTCCAAAACACTCACTCCAAAATACACCGAAACACTCACTCCTGAAATTTCCAAAACACACTCCAAAACACTCCAAAACACTCACTCCAAAACTCTACAACACACATTTCAAAATTCATACTCCGAAACATATTATCCAAAACACTCACTCCAAAACACAAACTCCAAAACACTCACTCCAAAATACACATTCCAAAACACATATTTCAAAATTCACACTCCAAAACACACACGCAAATACACTCCAAAACAATCACTCCAAAATACACCGAAACACTCACGCCTGAAAATTCCAAAACACACTCCAAAACACTCCAAAACACACTCCAAAACTCTACAAAACACATTTCAAAATTCATACTCCAAAACACACACTCCAAAAGACACGCTCCAAAACACACACTCCAAAACACACACTCGAAATCATTCCAAAACACATTTCAAAATTCATACTCGAAAAAAGACACTCAAAAACACTCCAAAACACACACCAAAACAGATGCTCCAGAACATTCCAAAACGCACACTCCAAAATTCTCACTCCAAAACAAACACTCCAAAACACTCACTCCAAAACAGTAACTCCAAAACACACATTCCAAAATTCACACTCCAAAAACGCAGTGCAATACACTCCAAAAGACTCACTCCAAAACACTCACTCCAAAACACTCACTCCAAAATACACCGAAACACTCACTCCTGAAATTTCCAAAACACACTCCAAAACACTCCAAAACACACTCCAAAACTCTACAAAACACATTTCAAAATTCATACTCCGAAACATACACTCCAAAACACTCACTCCAAAATACACATTCCAAAACACATATTTCAAAATTCACACTCCAAAACACACAGGCCAATACACTCCAAAACAATCACTCCAAAATACACACCGAAACATAAACTACAAAAAACACACTTCAAAACAAACTCCAAAACAGTCTCCAAACCACTCACTCCAAAACACTCACTCCAAAACACACTCCAAAACACTCTCCAAAATACTCACTCCAAAATTCTCACTCCAAAACACACTCCAAAACACACTCCAAAATTCTCACTCCAAAACACACACTCCAAAACACTCACTTCAAAACACACTCCTAAACTCACACTCCAAAAGACACGCTCCAAAACACACACTCCAAAACACACACTCGAAATCATTCCAAAACACATTTCAAGATTCACACTCCAAAACACACACTCAAAAACTCTCCAAAACACACTCCAAAACAGATGCTCAAGAACATTCCATAACACTCACTCCAAAATTCTCACTCCAAAACACACACTCCAAAACACTCACTCCAAAACACTCACTCCAAAACACACACGCGAAATCTTTCCAAAACACATTTCAAAATTCACACTCCAAAAAACACACTCAAAAACACTCCAAAACACACTCCAAAACACTCACTCCAAAACACTCACTCCAAAACACACACTACAAAATACACCGAAACACTCACGCCTGAAAATTCCAAAACACACTCCAAAACACTCCAAAACACACTCCAAAACTCTACAAAACACATTTCAAAATTCATACTCCAAAACACACACTCCAAAATACACACTGCAAAACACACACTCCAAAACACACATTCCAAAATTCACACTCCAAAACACATTCAAAAAATACACTCAAAAACAATCCAAAACACACTCCAAAACACACACTCGAAATCTTTCCAAAACACGTCAGAATTCATACCCGAAAAAACACACTCAAAAACACTCCAAAACACACTCCAAAACAGATGCTCCAGAACATTCCAAAACGCACACTCCAAAATTCTCACTCCAAAACACACACTCCAAAACACTCACTCCAAAACACTCCAAAATACTCCAAAACAAACACGCCAAAACACTAACTCCAAAACACACATTCCAAAATTCACACTGCAAAATTCACACTCCAAAAACAGTGCAATACATTCCAAAAGACTCACTCCAAATCAATCACTCCAAAATACTCCAAAACATTCACTCCAAAACACTCACTCCAAAACATTAAGTCCAAAACACACTCCAAAACACACTCCAAAACTCTCGAAAACACTCCCAAACACTCACTCCAAAACACACACTCCAAAACAGCCAGTCCAAAATACTCACTCCAAAACACTCACTCCAAAATACACCGAAACACTCACTCCTGAAATTTCCAAAACACACTCCAAAACACTCACTCCAAAACTCTACAAAACACATTTCAAAATTCATACTCCGAAACATATACTCCAAAACACTCACACCAAAACACAAACTCCAAAACACTCACTCCAAAATTCACACTCCAAAACACACACGCAAATACACTCCAAAACAATCACTCCAAAATACACCGAAACACTCACGCCTGAAAATTGCAAAACACACTCCAAAACACTCCAAAACACACTCCAAAACTCTACAAAACACATTTCAAAATTCATACTCCAAAACACACACTCCAAAAGACACGCTCCAAAACACACACTCCAAAACACACACTCGAAATCATTCCAAAACACATTTCAAGATTCACACTCCAAAACACACACTCAAAAACTCTCCAAAACACACTCCAAAACAGATGCTCCAGAACATTCCATAACACTCACTCCAAAATTCTCACTCCAAAACACACACTCCAAAACACACACGCGAAATCTTTCCAAAACACATTTCAAAATTCACACTCCAAAAAACACACTCAAAAACACTCCAAAACACACTCCAAAACATACACTCCAAAACACTCACTCCAAAACACTCACTCCAAAATACACCGAAACACTCATGCCTGAAAATTCCAAAACACACTCCAAAACTCTCCAAAACACACTCCAAAACTCTACAAAACACATTTCAAAATTCATACTCCAAAACACACATTCCAAAATACACACTCCAAAACACACACTCCAAAACACACACTCCAAAATTCACACTCCAAAACACATTCAAAAAATACACTCAAAAACAATCCAAAACACACTCCAAAACACACACTCGAAATCTTTCCAAAACACGTCAAAATTCATACCCGAAAAAACACACTCAAAAACACTCCAAAACACACTCCAAAACAGAGGCTCCAGAACATTCCAAAACGCACACTCCAAAATTCTCGCTCCAAAACACACACTCCAAAACACTCACTCCAAAACACTCACTCCAAAACAAACACTCCAAAACACTCCAAAATACTCCAAAACAAACACGCCAAAACAGTATTTCCAAAACACACATTCCAAAATTCACACTCCAAAATTCACACTCCAAAAACGCAGTGCAATACACTCCTAAAGACTCACTCCAAATCAATCACTCCAAAATACTCCAAAACATTCACTCCCAAACACTCACTCCAAAACACACACTACAAAATACACCGAAACACTCACGCCTGAAAATTCCAAAACACACTCCAAAACACTCCAAAACACACTCCAAAACTCTACAAAACACATTTCAAAATTCATACTGCAAAACACACACTCCAAAATACACACTCCAAAACACACTCTCCAAAATTCACACTCCAAAACACATTCAAAAAATACACTCAAAAACAATCCAAAACACACTCCAAAACACGCACTCGCAATCTTTCCAAAACACATTTCAAAATTCATACTCGAAAAAACACTCAAAAACACTCCAAAACACACTCCAAAACAGATGTTCCAGAACATTCCAAAACGCACACTCCAAAATTCTCACTCCAAAACACACACTCCAAAACACACTCCAAAACACTCACTCCAAAACACACACTCCAAAACACTCCAAAATACTCCAAAACAAACACGCCAAAACACTAACTCCAAAACATACATTCCAAAATTCACACTCCAAAATTCACACTCCAAAAACGCAGTGCGATACACTCCAAAAGACTCACTCCAAATCAATCACTCCAAAATACTCCAAAACATTCACTCCAAAACACTCACTCCAAATCATTAATTCCAAAACCCACTCCAAAACACACTCCAAAACCCTCGAAAACACTCCCAAACACTCACGCCAAAACACACACTCCAAAACAGCCAGTCCAAAATACTCACTCCAAAACACTCACTCCAAAATACACCGAAACACTCACTCCTGAAATTTCCAAAACACACTCCAAAACACTCACTCCAAAACTCTACAAAACACATTTCAAAATTCATACTCCGAAACATATTATCCAAAACACTCGCTCCAAAACACAAACTCCAAAACACTCACTCCAAAATACACATTCCAAAACACATATTTCAAAATTCACACTCCAAAACACACACGCAAATACACTCCAAAACAATCACTCCAAAATACACCGAAACACTCACGCCTGAAAATTCCAAAACACACTCCAAAACAGTCCAAAACACACTCCAAAACTCTACAAAACACATTTCAAAATTCATACTCCAAAACACACACTCCAAAAGACACGCTCCAAAACACACACTCCAAAACACACACTCGAAATCATTCCAAAACACATTTCAAAATTCATACTCGAAAAAAGACACTCAAAAACACTCCAAAACACACACCAAAACAGATGCTCCAGAACATTCCAAAACGCACACTCCAAAATTCTCACTCCAAAACAAACACTCCAAAACACTCACTCCAAAACAGTAACTCCAAAACACACATTCCAAAATTCACACTCCAAAAACGCAGTGCAATACACTCCAAAAGACTCACTCCAAAACACTCACTCCAAAACACTCACTCCAAAATACACCGAAACACTCACTCCTGAAATTTCCAAAACACACTCCAAAACACTCCAAAACACACTCCAAAACTCTACAAAACACATTTCAAAATTCATACTCCGAAACATACACTCCAAAACACTCACTCCAAAATACACATTCCAAAACACATATTTCAAAATTCACACTCCAAAACACACAGGCCAATACACTCCAAAACAATCACTCCAAAATACACACCGAAAGATAAACTACAAAAAATACACTTCAAAACAAACTCCAAAACAGTCTCCAAACCACTCACTCCAAAACACTCACTCCAAAACACACTCCAAAACACTCTCCAAAATACTCACTCCAAAATTCTCACTCCAAAACACACTCCAAAACACACTCCAAAATTCTCACTCCAAAACACACACTCCAAAACACTCACTTCAAAACACACTCCTAAACTCACACTCCAAAAGACACGCTCCAAAACACACACTCCAAAACACACACTCGAAATCATTCCAAAACACATTTCAAGATTCACACTCCAAAACACACACTCAAAAACTCTCCAAAACACACTCCAAAACAGATGCTCAAGAACATTCCATAACACTCACTCCAAAATTCTCACTCCAAAACACACACTCCAAAACACTCACTCCAAAACACTCACTCCAAAACACACACGCGAAATCTTTCCAAAACACATTTCAAAATTCACACTCCAAAAAACACACTCAAAAACACTCCAAAACACACTCCAAAACACTCACTCCAAAACACTCACTCCAAAACACACACTACAAAATACACCGAAACACTCACGCCTGAAAATTCCAAAACACACTCCAAAACACTCCAAAACACACTCCAAAACGCTACAAAACACATTTCAAAATTCATACTCCAAAACACACACTCCAAAATACACACTGCAAAACACACACTCCAAAACACACATTCCAAAATTCACACTCCAAAACACATTCAAAAAATACACTCAAAAACAATCCAAAACACACTCCAAAACACACACTCGAAATCTTTCCAAAACACGTCAGAATTCATACCCGAAAAAACACACTCAAAAACACTCCAAAACACACTCCAAAACAGATGCTCCAGAACATTCCAAAACGCACACTCCAAAATTCTCACTCCAAAACACACACTCCAAAACACTCACTCCAAAACACTCCAAAATACTCCAAAACAAACACGCCAAAACACTAACTCCAAAACACACATTCCAAAATTCACACTGCAAAATTCACACTCCAAAAACAGTGCAATACATTCCAAAAGACTCACTCCAAATCAATCACTCCAAAATACTCCAAAACATTCACTCCAAAACATTCACTCCAAAACATTAAGTCCAAAACACACTCCAAAACACACTCCAAAACTCTCGAAAACACTCCCAAACACTCACTCCAAAACACACACTCCAAAACAGCCAGTCCAAAATACTCACTCCAAAACACTCACTCCAAAATACACCGAAACACTCACTCCTGAAATTTCCAAAACACACTCCAAAACACTCACTCCAAAACTCTACAAAACACATTTCA
The DNA here is from genome assembly GCF_052327205.1 of Somniosus microcephalus. Classification (NCBI taxonomy): domain Eukaryota; kingdom Metazoa; phylum Chordata; class Chondrichthyes; order Squaliformes; family Somniosidae; genus Somniosus; species Somniosus microcephalus. The sequence goes on from NW_028225904.1 coordinate 31,359, forward strand.
AAATTCATACTCCGAAACATATTATCCAAAACACTCGCTCCAAAACACAAACTCCAAAACACACATTCCAAAATTCACACTGCAAAATTCACACTCCAAAAACGCAGTGCAATACACTCCAAAAGACTCACTCCAAATCAATCACTCCAAAATACTCCAAAACATTCACTCCAAAACACTCACTCCAAAACATTAAGTCCAAAACACACTCCAAAACACACTCCAAAACCCTCGAAAACACTCCCAAACACTCACGCCAAAACACACACTCCAAAACAGCCAGTCCAAAATACTCACTCCAAAACACTCACTCCAAAATACACCGAAACACTCACTCCTGAAATTTCCAGAACACACTCCAAAACACTCCAAAACACTCACTCCAAAACTCTACAAAACACATTTCAAAATTCATACTCCGAAACATATCCAAAACACTCACTCCAAAACACAAACTCCAAAACACTCACTCCAAAATACACATTCCAAAACACATATTTCAAAATTCACACTCCAAAACACACACGCAAATACACTCCAAAACAATCACTCCAAAATACACCGAAACACTCACTCCTGAAATTTCCAAAACACACTCCAAAACACACTCCAAAACTCTACAAAACACATTTCAAAATTCATACTCCGAAACATACACTCCAAAACACTCACTCCAAAATACACATTCCAAAACACATATTTCAAAATTCACACTCCAAAACACACAGGCCAATACACTCCAAAACAATCACTCCAAAATACACACCGAAACATAAACTACAAAAAACACACTTCAAAACAAACTCCAAAACAGTCTCCAAACCACTCCAAAACACTCACTCCAAAACACACATTCCAAAACACTCTAAAACACTCACTCCAAAACACTCCCAAACACTCACTCATAAACACTCACTCCAAAACACACTCCAAAACACTCCCAAACACTCACTCATAAACACTCACTCCAAAACACACTCCAAAACACTCTCCAAAATACTCACTCCAAAATTCTCACTCCAAAACACACACTCCAAAACACACTCCAAAATTCTCACTCCAAAACACACACTCCAAAAGACACGCTCCAAAACACACACTCCAAAACACACACTCGAAATCATTCCAAAACACATTTCAAGATTCACACTCCAAAACACACACTCAAAAACTCTCCAAAACACACTCCAAAACAGATGCTCCAGAACATTCCATAACACTCACTCCAAAATTCTCACTCCAAAACACACACTCCAAAACACTCACTCCAAAACACTCACTCCAATACACACACACGAAATCTTTCCAAAACACATTTCAAAATTCACACTCCAAAAAACACACTCAAAAACACTCCAAAACACACTCCAAAACACACACTCCAAAACACACCGAAACATCCACGCCTGAAAATTCCAAAACACACTCCAAAACACTCCAAAACACACTCCAAAACTCTACAAAACACATTTCAAAATTCATACTCCAAAACACACACTCCAAAATACACACTGCAAAACACACACTCCAAAACACACATTCCAAAATTCACACTCCAAAACACATTCAAAAAATACACTCAAAAACAATCCAAAACACACTCCAAAACACACACTCGAAATCTTTCCAAAACACGTCAAAATTCATACCCGAAAAAACACACTCAAAAACACTCCAAAACACACTCCAAAACAGATGCTCCAGAACATTCCAAAACGCACACTCCAAAATTCTCACTCCAAAACACACACTCCAAAACACTCACTCCAAAACACTCACTCCAAAACAAACACTCCAAAACACTCCAAAATACTCCAAAACAAACACGCCGAAACAGTATTTCCAAAACACACATTCCAAAATTCACACTCCAAAATTCACACTCCAAAAACGCAGTGCAATACACTCCAAAAGACTCACTCCAAATCAATCACTCCAAAATACTCCAAAACATTCACTCCCAAACACTCACTCCAAAACACACTCCAAAACACACACTCCAAAACAGTCAGTCCAAAATACTCACTCCAAAACACTCACTCCAAAATACACCGAAACATTCACTCCTGAAAATTCCAAAACACACTCCAAAACAGTCCAAAACACACTCCAAAACTCTACAAAACACATTTCAAAATTCATACTGCAAAACACACACTCCAAAATACACACTCCAAAACACACACTCCAAAACACACACTCCAAAATTCACACTCCAAAATACATTCAAAAAATACACTCAAAAACAATGCAAAACACACTCCAAAACACGCACTCGCAATCTTTCCAAAACACATTTCAAAATTCATACTCGAAAAAACACTCAAAAACACTCCAAAACACACTCCAAAACAGATGTTCCAGAACATTCCAAAACGCACACTCCAAAATTCTCACTCCAAAACACACTCCAAAACACTCACTCCAAAACACTCCAAAATACTCCAAAATAAACACGCCAAAACACTAACTCCAAAACATACATTCCAAAATTCACACTCCAAAATTCACACTCCAAAAACGCAGTGCGATACACTCCAAAAGACTCACTCCAAATCAATCACTCCAAAATACTCCAAAACATTCACTCCAAAACACTCACTCCAAATCATTAATTCCAAAACCCACTCCAAAACACACTCCAAAACCCTCGAAAACACTCCCAAACACTCACGCCAAAACACACACTCCAAAATAGCCAGTCCAAAATACTCACTCCAAAACACTCACTCCAAAATACACCGAAACACTCACTCCTGAAATTTCCAAAACACACTCCAAAACACTCCAAAACACTCACTCCAAAACTCTACAAAACACATTTCAAAATTCATACTCCGAAACATATTATCCAAAACACTCACTCCAAAACACAAACTCCAAAACATTCACTCCAAAATACACATTCCAAAACACACTCGAAATCATTCCAAAACACATTTCAAGATTCACACTCCAAAACACACACTCAAAAACTCTCCAAAACACACTCCAAAACAGATGCTCCAGAACATTCCATAACACTCACTCCAAAATTCTCACTCCAAAACACACACTCCAAAACACTCACTCCAAAACACTCACTCCAATACACACACGCGAAATCTTTCCAAAACACATTTCAAAATTCACACTCCAAAAAACACACTCAAAAACACTCCAAAACACACTCCAAAACATACACTCCAAAACACTCACTCCAAAACACTCACTCCAAAACACACACTCCAAAATACACCGAAACACTCACGCCTGAAAATTCCAAAACACACTCCAAAACACTCCAAAACACACTCCAAAACTCTACAAAACACATTTCAAAATTCATACTCCAAAACACACACTCCAAAATACACACTGCAAAACACACACTCCAAAACACACATTCCAAAATTCACACTCCAAAACACATTCAAAAAATACACTCAAAAACAATCCAAAACACACTCCAAAACACACACTCGAAATCTTTCCAAAACACGTCAAAATTCATACCCGAAAAAACACACTCAAAAACACTCCAAAACACACTCCAAAACAGAGGCTCCAGAACATTCCAAAACGCACACTCCAAAATTCTCGCTCCAAAACACACACTCCAAAACACTCACTCCAAAACACTCACTCCAAAACACTCACTCCAAAACAAACACTCCAAAACACTCCAAAATACTCCAAAACAAACACGCCAAAACAGTATTTCCAAAACACACATTCCAAAATTCACACTCCAAAATTCACACTCAAAAACGCAGTGCAATACACTCCTAAAGACTCACTCCAAATCAATCACTCCAAAATACTCCAAAACATTCACTCCCAAACACTCACTCCAAAACACACTCCAAAACACATACTCCAAAACAGTCAGTCCAAAATACTCACTCCAAAACACTCACTCCAAAATACACCCAAACACTCACTCCTGAAAATTCCAAAACACACTCCAAAACAGTCCAAAACACACTCCAAAACTCTACAAAACACATTTCAAAATTCATACTGCAAAACACACACTCCAAAATACACACTCCAAAACACACACTCCAAAACACACACTCCAAAATTCACACTCCAAAACACATTCAAAAAATACACTCAAAAACAATCCAAAACACACTCCAAAACACGCACTCGCAATCTTTCCAAAACACATTTCAAAATTCATACTCGAAAAAACACTCAAAAACACTCCAAAACACACTCCAAAACAGATGTTCCAGAACATTCCAAAACGCACACTCCAAAATTCTCACTCCAAAACACACACTCCAAAACACACTCCAAAACACTCACTCCAAAACACACACTCCAAAACACTCCAAAATACTCCAAAACAAACACGCCAAAACACTAACTCCAAAACACACATTCCAAAATTCACACTCCAAAATTCACACTCCAAAAACGCAGTGCGATACACTCCAAAAGACTCACTCCAAATCAATCACTCCAAAATACTCCAAAACATTCACTCCAAAACACTCACTCCAAATCATTAATTCCAAAACCCACTCCAAAACACACTCCAAAACCCTCGAAAACACTCCCAAACACTCACGCCAAAACACACACTCCAAAACAGCCAGTCCAAAATACTCACTCCAAAACACTCACTCCAAAATACACCGAAACACTCACTCCTGAAATTTCCAAAACACACTCCAAAACACTCACTCCAAAACTCTACAAAACACATTTCAAAATTCATACTCCGAAACATATTATCCAAAACACTCACTCCAAAACACAAACTCCAAAACATTCACTCCAAAATACACATTCCAAAACACATATTTCAAAATTCACACTCCAAAACACACACGCAAATACACTCCAAAACAATCACTCCAAAATACACCGAAACACTCACGCCTGAAAATTCCAAAACACACTCCAAAACACTCCAAAACACACTCCAAAACTCTACAAAACACATTTCAAAATTCATACTCCAAAACACACACTCCAAAAGACACGCTCCAAAACACACACTCCAAAACACACTCGAAATCATTCCAAAACACATTTCAAGATTCACACTCCAAAACACACACTCAAAAACTCTCCAAAACACACTCCAAAACAGATGCTCCAGAACATTCCATAACACTCACTCCAAAATTCTCACTCCAAAACACACACTCCAAAACACTCACTCCAAAACACTCACTCCAATACACACACGCGAAATCTTTCCAAAACACATTTCAAAATTCACACTCCAAAAAACACACTCAAAAACACTCCAAAACACACTCCAAAACATACACTCCAAAACACTCACTCCAAAACACTCACTCCAAAACACACACTCCAAAATACACCGAAACACTCACGCCTGAAAATTCCAAAACACACTCCAAAACACTTCAAAACACACTCCAAAACTCTACAAAACACATTTCAAAATTCATACTCCAAAACACACACTCCAAAATACACACTGCAAAACACACACTCCAAAACACACATTCCAAAATTCACACTCCAAAACACATTCAAAAAATACACTCAAAAACAATCCAAAACACACTCCAAAACACACACTCGAAATCTTTCCAAAACACGTCAAAATTCATACCCGAAAAAACACACTCAAAAACACTCCAAAACACACTCCAAAACAGATGCTCCAGAACATTCCAAAACGCACACTCCAAAATTCTCACTCCAAAACACACACTCCAAAACACTCACTCCAAAACACTCACTCCAAAACACTCCAAAATACTCCAAAACAAACACGCCAAAACACTAACTCCAAAACACACATTCCAAAATTCACACTGCAAAATTCACACTCCAAAAACACAGTGCAATACATTCCAAAAGACTCACTCCAAATCAATCACTCCAAAATACTCCAAAACATTCACTCCAAAACACTCACTCCAAAACACACTCCAAAACTCTCGAAAACACTCCCAAACACTCACTCCAAAACACACACTCCAAAACAGCCAGTCCAAAATACTCACTCCAAAACACTCACTCCAAAACACTCACTCCAAAATACACCGAAACACTCACTCCTGAAATTTCCAAAACACACTCCAAAACACTCACTCCAAAACTCTACAAAACACATTTCAAAATTCATACTCCGAAACATATACTCCAAAACACTCACTCCAAAACACAAACTCCAAAACACTCACTCCAAAATACACATTCCAAAACACATATTTCAAAATTCACACTCCAAAACACACACGCAAATACACTCCAAAACAATCACTCCAAAATACACCGAAACACTCACGCCTGAAAATTCCAAAACACACTCCAAAACACTCCAAAACACAATCCAAAACTCTACAAAACACATTTCAAAATTCATACTCCAAAACACACACTCCAAAAGACACGCTCCAAAACACACACTCCAAAACACACACTCGAAATCATTCCAAAACACATTTCAAAATTCATACTCGAAAAAAGACACTCAAAAACACTCCAAAACACACACCAAAACAGATGCTCCAGAACATTCCAAAACGCACACTCCAAAATTCTCACTCCAAAACAAACACTCCAAAACACTCACTCCAAAACAGTAACTCCAAAACACACATTCCAAAATTCACACTCCAAAAACGCAGTGCAATACACTCCAAAAGACTCACTCCAAAACACTCACTCCAAAACACTCACTCCAAAATACACCGAAACACTCACTCCTGAAATTTCCAAAACACACTCCAAAACACTCCAAAACACACTCCAAAACTCTACAAAACACATTTCAAAATTCATACTCCGAAACATACACTCCAAAACACTCACTCCAAAATACACATTCCAAAACACATATTTCAAAATTCACACTCCAAAACACACAGGCCAATACACTCCAAAACAATCACTCCAAAATACACACGGAAACATAAACTACAAAAAACACACTTCAAAACAAACTCCAAAACAGTCTCCAAACCACTCACTCCAAAACACACTCCAAAACACTCTCCAAAATACTCACTCCAAAATTCTCACTCCAAAACACACTCCAAAACACACTCCAAAATTCTCACTCCAAAACACACACTCCAAAACACTCACTTCAAAACACACTCCTAAACTCACACTCCAAAAGACACGCTCCAAAACACACACTCCAAAACACACACTCGAAATCATTCCAAAACACATTTCAAGATTCACACTCCAAGGCATAAAAAGGGAAATTAGAGAAGCGTGCGATAAGAGCACAGCTGTCATCATGGGTGACTTTAATTTACATATTGATTGGACTACCCAAATTAGTAAAAATTCTGAGGAGGAGGAATTCCTGGAATGTTTTCGGGACGGTTATCTGGACCAATATGTCGAGGAGCCGACTCGAGATCAGGCCATTTTAGACTGGGTATTGTGCAATGAGAAGGGACTTATCAGCAATCTTCTTGTACGAGGCCCCTTGGGTCAGAGCGATCATAATATGATCGAGCTCTCAGTCGAGATGGAGAGTGAGGAAATTGAATCAGAGACTAAGGTCCAGAACTTAAATAAAGGGAATTACGAGGGTATGAGACGGGAATTGGGTAAGATTGATTGGGTGGTGTTTCTGGGGGGATTGACAGTGGATAGACAATGGCAAGCATTCAAAGATAGAATGGAAGAATTCCAGAACATGTTTATACCGGTTTGGCATAAAAATAAACCTAAAAAGGTGACTCAACCGTGGATAACGAGGGAAATTAGGGACAGCATAAAATCAAAAAAAAGGGCATATCAACTGGCAAAAAAAAGCACCAGACCGGAAGATTGGGGGCAGTACAGGATACAGCAAAAGAGGACAAAGGGATTAATCAGGAAGGGGAAAATAGAATACGAAAGTAAACTTGCAGCAAACATAAAGACAGACTGCAAAAGCTTTTATCGGTATATCAGGAGGAAAAGACTGGTAAAATCCCAAGTCGGTCCCTTGCAGTCCGATTCGGGAGAATATATAATGGAGAATAAGGAAATGGCAGACCAATTAAACTCATACTTTGGTTCTGTATTCACAAAGGAGGACACAAATAACCTCCCAGGAATATCGGCAAACATAGGGACTAATGAGAGGGAGGAGCTGACAGAAATTAGTATCTCTAGGGATATGGTGTTGGGTAAGTTGAGGGGACTGAAGGCCGACAAATCCCCGGGGCCTGATAAACTACATCCTAGGGTACTTAAGGAGGTGGCCCTGGAGATAGCAGATGCTCTAAGGATCATCTTCCGGAACTCCATTGACTCGGGAACAGTACCCGTGGATTGGAGGGTAGCTAATGTTACCCCAATATTTAAAAAGGGGGGTAGAGAGAAAGCAGGGAATTATAGACCAGTAAGCCTTACATCGGTTGTGGGCAAAATGCTAGAGTCCATTATTAAGGATAAAATAGCGGAGCACTTGACAAATGGGGAAAGGATCGGACAGAGTCAACATGGGTAAATCGTGTTTGACTAATCTGCTGGAATTTTTTGAGGAAGTAACTGGTAAAATAGATGGGGGAGAGCCAGTGGATGTGGTGTACATTGACTTCCAGAAAGCCTTCGATAAAGTTCCACACAAAAGATTATCATGCAAAATTAAGGCTCATGGGATTGGGGGCAAAGTATTAACGTGGATAGAGAACTGGCTGGCGGATAGAAAACAGAGAGTTGGAATAAACGGCTCGTTTTCGGAGTGGCAGGCAGTGACCAGCGGGGTGCCGCAAGGATCTGTCCTGGGACCCCAGCTGTTCACAATATATATAAATGATCTGGATCAGGGAATTGGATGCAATATTTCCAAATTCGCTGACGACACTAAACTAGGAGGAGGGGTGGGCTCTGATGAGGATGTCAGGAGGCTACAGTGTGATTTGGACAGGTTGGGGGAATGGGCGGATACGTGGCAGATGCACTATAATGTGGATAAATGCGAGGTTATCCACTTTGGGGGTAAAAACAGGAGGGTGGATTATTATCTAAATGGCAATAGATTGGGAGATGGGGAAGTGCAGAGGGACCTGGGTGTTCTTGTGCACCAGTCACTGAAGGAGAGCATGCAGGTGCAACAGGCGATTAAGAAGGCAAATGGTATGTTGGCCTTCATATCAAGGGGGTTCGAGTATAGGAATAGGGATACCTTACTACAGCTGTACAAGGTGCTGGTGAGACCGCATCTGGAGTATTGTGTACAGTTTTGGTCGCCCCATCTGCGGAAGGATGTTCTTGCCATGGAAAGAGTGCAACGGCGATTCACCAGGCTGATACCTGGAATGGCGGGAATGACCTACGAAGAGAGATTAAATAGTTTGGGCTTGTACTCACTGGAGTTTAGAAGATTGAGAGGGGATCTCATCGAAACATATAAAATTATGGCAGGCCTGGACAGGCTGAATTCAGAGAGAATGTTTCCAATGGCCGGGGAGCACAGAACCAGGGGCCACAGTCTAAAAATAGCGGGCAAATCATTTAAAACAGAGATGAGGAAGAATTTCTTCACTCAAAGAGTGGTGAGCCTGTGGAATTCCCTGCCACAGAGGGCTGTGAAGGCTAATTCAATAAATATTTTCAAGAGAGAATTGGATATATTTCTGAAGGCTAAGGGGATTAAGGGTTACGGAGAAAAGGCGGGGACGGGGTACTGAACTGGTAAGATCAGCTATGATCTCAGACGAAGATCAGCCATGATCTCATTGAATGGCGGAGCAGGCTCGAAGGGCCGAATGGCCTACTCCTGTTCCTATCTCTATGTATCTATGTATAACACACTCAAAAACTCTCCAAAACACACTCCAAAACAGATGCTCAAGAACATTCCATAACACTCACTCCAAAATTCTCACTCCAAAACACACACTCCAAAACACTCACTCCAAAACACTCACTCCAAAACACACACGCGAAATCTTTCCAAAACACATTTCAAAATTCACACTCCAAAAAACACACTCAAAAACACTCCAAAACACACTCCAAAACACTCACTCCAAAACACTCACTCCAAAACACACACTACAAAATACACCGAAACACTCACGCCTGAAAATTCCAAAACACACTCCAAAACACTCCAAAACACACTCCAAAACTCTACAAAACACATTTCAAAATTCATACTCCAAAACACACACTCCAAAATACACACTGCAAAACACACACTCCAAAACACACATTCCAAAATTCACACTCCAAAGCACATTCAAAAAATACACTCAAAAACAATCCAAAACACACTCCAAAACACACACTCGAAATCTTTCCAAAACACGTCAAAATTCATACCCGAAAAAACACACTCAAAAACACTCCAAAACACACTCCAAAACAGATGCTCCAGAACATTCCAAAACGCACACTCCAAAATTCTCACTCCAAAACACACACTCCAAAACACTCACTCCAAAACACTCCAAAATACTCCAAAACAAACACGCCAAAACACTAACTCCAAAACACACATTCCAAAATTCACACTGCAAAATTCACACTCCAAAAACACAGTGCAATACATTCCAAAAGACTCACTCCAAATCAATCACTCCAAAATACTCCAAAACATTCACTCCAAAACACTCACTCCAAAACATTAAGTCCAAAACACACTCCAAAACACACTCCAAAACTCTCGAAAACACTCCCAAACACTCACTCCAAAACACACACTCCAAAACAGCCAGTCCAAAATACTCACTCCAAAACACTCACTCCAAAATACACCAAAACACTCACTCCTGAAATTTCCAAAACACACTCCAAAACACTCACTCCAAAACTCTACAAAACACATTTCAAAATTCATACTCCGAAACATATACTCCAAAACACTCACTCCAAAACACAAACTCCAAAACACTCACTCCAAAATTCACACTCCAAAACACGCACGCAAATACACTCCAAAACAATCACTCCAAAATACACCGAAACACTCACGCCTGAAAATTGCAAAACACACTCCAAAACACTCCAAAACACACTCCAAAACTCTACAAAACACATTTCAAAATTCATACTCCAAAACACACACTCCAAAAGACACGCTCCAAAACACACACTCCAAAACACACACTCGAAATCATTCCAAAACACATTTCAAGATTCACACTCCAAAACACACACTCAAAAACTCTCCAAAACACACTCCAAAACAGATGCTCCAGAACATTCCATAACACTCACTCCAAAATTCTCACTCCAAAACACACACTCCAAAACACACACGCGAAATCTTTCCAAAACACATTTCAAAATTCACACTCCAAAAAACACACTCAAAAACACTCCAAAACACACTCCAAAACATACACTCCAAAACACTCACTCCAAAACACTCACTCCAAAACACACACTCCAAAATACACCGAAACACTCACGCCTGAAAATTCCAAAACACACTCCAAAACACTCCAAAACACACTCCAAAACTCTACAAAACACATTTCAAAATTCATACTCCAAAACACACACTCCAAAATACACACTGCAAAACACACACTCCAAAACACGCATTCCAAAATTCACACTCCAAAACACATTCAAAAAATACACTCAAAAACAATCCAAAACACACTCCAAAACACACACTCGAAATCTTTCCAAAACACGTCAAAATTCATACCCGAAAAAACACACTCAAAAACACTCCAAAACACACTCCAAAACAGAGGCTCCAGAACATTCCAAAACGCACACTCCAAAATTCTCGCTCCAAAACACACACTCCAAAACACTCACTCCAAAACACTCACTCCAAAACAAACACTCCAAAACACTCCAAAATACTCCAAAACAAACACGCCAAAACAGTATTTCCAAAACACACATTCCAAAATTCACACTCCAAAATTCACACTCAAAAACGCAGTGCAATACACTCCTAAAGACTCACTCCAAATCAATCACTCCAAAATACTCCAAAACATTCACTCCCAAACACTCACTCCAAAACACACTCCAAAACACATACTCCAAAACAGTCAGTCCAAAATACTCACTCCAAAACACTCACTCCAAAATACACCCAAACACTCACTCCTGAAAATTCCAAAACACACTCCAAAACAGTCCAAAACACACTCCAAAACTCTACAAAACACATTTCAAAATTCATACTGCAAAACACACACTCCAAAATACACACTCCAAAACACACACTCCAAAACACACACTCCAAAATTCACACTCCAAAACACATTCAAAAAATACACTCAAAAACAATCCAAAACACTAACTCCAAAGCACACATTCCAAAATTCACACTCCAAAATTCACACTCCAAAAACGCAGTGCAATAAACTCCAAAAGACTCACTCCAAATCAATCACTCCAAAATACTCCAAAACATTCACTCCAAAACACTCACTCCAAAACATTAATTCCAAAACACACTCCAAAACACACTCCAAAACTCTCGATAACACTCCCAAACACTCACTGCAAAACACACTCAAAATCACACCGAAACACTCACTCCTGAAATTTCCAAAACACACTCCAAAACACTCCAAAACACTCACTCCAAAACTCTACAAAACACATTTCAAAATTCATACTCCGAAACATACACTCCAAAACACTCACTCCAAAACACAAACTCCAAAACACTCACTCCAAAATACACATTCCAAAACACATATTTCAAAATTCACACTCCAAAACACACACGCAAATACACTCCAAAACAATCACTCCAAAATACACACCGAAACAAAAACTACAAAAAACACTCCAGAACAAACTCCAAAACAGTCTCCAAACCACTCACTCCAAAACACTCACTCCAAAACTCTCCAAAACACTCCCAAACACTCACTCATAAACACTCACTCCAAAACACACTCCAAAACACTCTCCAAAACACTCACTCCAAAATTCACACTCCAAAATTCACACTCCAAAAACGCAGTGCAATACACTCCAAAAGATTCACTCCAAATCAATCACTCCAAAATACTCCAAAACATTCACTCGAAAGCACTCACTCCAAAACATTAATTCCAAAACACACTCCAAAACACACGCCAAAACTCTCGAAAACACTCTCAAACACTCACTCCAAAACACACTCCAAAACATACACTCCAAAACAGTCAGTCCAAAATACTCGCTCCAGAACACTCACTCCAAAATGCACCGAAACACTCACTCCTGAAATTTCCAAAGCACACTCCAAAACACTCCAAAACACTCACTCAAAACTCTACAAAACACATTTCAAAATTCATACTCCGAAATTCTCACTCCAAAACACACACTCCAAAACACTCACTCCAAAACACTCCAAAACAAACACGCCAAAACAGTAACTCCAAAACACACATTCCAAAATTAACACTCCAAAAGCGCAGTGCAAAAGACTCCAAAAGACTCACTCCAAATCAATCACTCCAAAATACTCCAAAACATTCTCTCGAAAACACTCACTCCAAAACATTAATTCCAAAACACACTCCAAAACACTCCAAAACTCTCGAAAACACTCCCAAACACTCACTCCAAAACACACTCCAAAACACACACTCCAAAACAGTCAGTCCAAAATACTCACTCCAAAACATTCACACCAAAATACACCGAAACACTCAGTCCTGAAATTTCCAAAGCACACTCCAAAACACTCCAAAACACTGACTCCAAAACTCCACAAAACACATTTCAAAATTCATACTCCGAAACATACACTCCAAAACACTCACTCCAAAACACACACTCCAAAACACTCACTCCAAAACACTCCAAAACAAACACGCCAAAACAGTAACACCAAAACACACATTCCAAAATTAACACTCCAAAAACGCAGTGCAAAAGACTCCAAAAGACTCACTCCAAATCAATCACTCCAAAATACTCCAAAACATTCTCTCGAAAACACTCACTCCAAAACATTAATTCCAAAACACACTCCAAAACACTCCAAAACTCTCGAAAACACTCACTCCAAAACACACTCCAAAACACACACTCCAAAACACTCACTCCAAAACACTCCAAAACAAACACGCCAAAACAGTAACACCAAAACACACATTCCAAAATTAACACTCCAAAAACGCAGTGCAAAAGACTCCAAAAGACTCACTCCAAATCAATCACTCCAAAATACTCCAAAACATTCTCTCGAAAACACTCACTCCAAAACATTAATTCCAAAACACACTCCAAAACACTCCAAAACTCTCGAAAACACTCACTCCAAAACACACTCCAAAACACACACTCCAAAACAGTCAGTCCAAAATACTCACTCCAAAACATTCACACCAAAATACACCGAAACACTCACTCCTGAAATTTCCAAAGCACACTCCAAAACACTCCAAAACACTGACTCCAAAACTCCACAAAACACATTTCAAAATTCATACTCCGAAACATACACACCAAAACACTCACTCCAAAACACAAACTCCAAAACACACACTTCAAAATACACCGAAACACACGCCTGAAAATTCCAAAACACACTCCAAAACTCTACAAAACACATTTCAAAATTCATACTCCAAAACACACACTCCAAAATACACACTCCAAAACACACACTCCAAAACACACTCCAAAATTCTCACTCCAAAACACATTCAAAAATTACACTCAAAAACAATCCAAAATACACTCCAAAACACACACTCGAAATCTTTCCAAAACACATTTCAAAATTCATACTCGAAGAAACACACTCAAAAACACTCCAAAACACACTCCAAAACAGATGCTCCAGAACATTCCAAAACGCACACTCCAAAATTCTCACTCCAAAACACACACTCCAAAACACTCCAAAATACTCCAAAACAAACACGCCAAAACACTAACTCCAAAACACACATTCCAAAATTCACACTCCAAAATTCACACTCCAAAAACGCAGTGCAATACACTCCAAAACACTCACTCCAAAACACAAACTCCAAAACACAAACTTCAAAATACACCGAAACAATCACGCCTGAAAATTCCAAAACACGCCAAAACACACTCCAAAACTCTACAAAACACATTTCAAAATTCATACTCCAAAACACACACTCCAAAATACACACTCCAAAACACACACTCCAAAACACACACTCCAAAATTCACACTCCAAAACACATTCAAAAAATACACTCAAAAACAATCCAAAACACACACTCGAAATCTTTCCAAATCACATTTCAAAATTCAGACTCGAAAAAACACACTCCAAAACACTCCAAAACACACTCCAAAACAGATGCTCCAGAACATTCCAAAACGCACACTCCAAAATTCACACTCCAAAACACACACTCCAAAACACACTCCAAAACACTCCAAAATACTCCAAAACAAACACACCAAAACACTAACTCCAAAGCACACATTCCAAAATTCACACTCCAAAATTCACACTCCAAAAACGCAGTGCAATAAACTCCAAAAGACTCACTCCAAATCAATCACTCCAAAATACTCCAAAACATTCACTCCAAAACACTCACTCCAAAACATTAATTCCAAAACACACTCCAAAACACACTCCAAAACTCTCGATAACACTCCCAAACACTCACTGCAAAACACACTCAAAATCACACCGAAACACTCACTCCTGAAATTTCCAAAACACACTCCAAAACACTCCAAAACACTCACTCCAAAACTCTACAAAACACATTTCAAAATTCATACTCCGAAACATACACTCCAAAACACTCACTCCAAAACACAAACTCCAAAACACTCACTCCAAAATACACATTCCAAAACACATATTTCAAAATTCACACTCCAAAACACACACGCAAATACACTCCAAAACAATCACTCCAAAATACACACCGAAACAAAAACTACAAAAAACACTCCAGAACAAACTCCAAAACAGTCTCCAAACCACTCACTCCAAAACACTCACTCCAAAACTCTCCAAAACACTCCCAAACACTCACTCATAAACACTCACTCCAAAACACACTCCAAAACACTCTCCAAAACACTCACTCCAAAATTCACACTCCAAAATTCACACTCCAAAAACGCAGTGCAATACACTCCAAAAGATTCACTCCAAATCAATCACTCCAAAATACTCCAAAACATTCACTCGAAAGCACTCACTCCAAAACATTAATTCCAAAACACACTCCAAAACACACGCCAAAACTCTCGAAAACACTCTCAAACACTCACTCCAAAACACACTCCAAAACATACACTCCAAAACAGTCAGTCCAAAATACTCGCTCCAGAACACTCACTCCAAAATGCACCGAAACACTCACTCCTGAAATTTCCAAAGCACACTCCAAAACACTCCAAAACACTCACTCAAAACTCTACAAAACACATTTCAAAATTCATACTCCGAAATTCTCACTCCAAAACACACACTCCAAAACACTCACTCCAAAACACTCCAAAACAAACACGCCAAAACAGTAACACCAAAACACACATTCCAAAATTAACACTCCAAAAACGCAGTGCAAAAGACTCCAAAAGACTCACTCCAAATCAATCACTCCAAAATACTCCAAAACATTCTCTCGAAAACACTCACTCCAAAACATTAATTCCAAAACACACTCCAAAACACTCCAAAACTCTCGAAAACACTCACTCCAAAACACACTCCAAAACACACACTCCAAAACAGTCAGTCCAAAATACTCACTCCAAAACATTCACACCAAAATACACCGAAACACTCACTCCTGAAATTTCCAAAGCACACTCCAAAACACTCCAAAACACTGACTCCAAAACTCCACAAAACACATTTCAAAATTCATACTCCGAAACATACACACCAAAACACTCACTCCAAAACACAAACTCCAAAACACACTCTTCAAAATACACCGAAACACACGCCTGAAAATTCCAAAACACACTCCAAAACTCTACAAAACACATTTCAAAATTCATACTCCAAAACACACACTCCAAAATACACACTCCAAAACACACACTCCAAAACACACTCCAAAATTCTCACTCCAAAACACATTCAAAAATTACACTCAAAAACAATCCAAAATACACTCCAAAACACACACTCGAAATCTTTCCAAAACACATTTCAAAATTCATACTCGAAGAAACACACTCAAAAACACTCCAAAACACACTCCAAAACAGATGCTCCAGAACATTCCAAAACGCACACTCCAAAATTCTCACTCCAAAACACACACTCCAAAACACTCCAAAATACTCCAAAACAAACACGCCAAAACACTAACTCCAAAACACACATTCCAAAATTCACACTCCAAAATTCACACTCCAAAAACGCAGTGCAATACACTCCAAAACACTCACTCCAAAACACAAACTCCAAAACACAAACTTCAAAATACACCGAAACAATCACGCCTGAAAATTCCAAAACACACCAAAACACACTCCAAAACTCTACAAAACACATTTCAAAATTCATACTCCAAAACACACACTCCAAAATACACACTCCAAAACACACACTCCAAAACACACACTCCAAAATTCACACTCCAAAACACATTCAAAAAATACACTCAAAAACAATCCAAAACACACACTCGAAATCTTTCCAAATCACATTTCAAAATTCAGACTCGAAAAAACACACTCCAAAACACTCCAAAACACACTCCAAAACAGATGCTCCAGAACATTCCAAAACGCACACTCCAAAATTCTCACTCCAAAACACACACTCCAAAACACACTCCAAAACACTCCAAAATACTCCAAAACAAACACGCCAAAACACTAACTCCAAAGCACACATTCCAAAATTCACACTCCAAAATTCACACTCCAAAAACGCAGTGCAATAAACTCCAAAAGACTCACTCCAAATCAATCACTCCAAAATACTCCAAAACATTCACTCCAAAACACTCACTCCAAAACATTAATTCCAAAACACACTCCAAAACACACTCCAAAACTCTCGATAACACTCCAAAACACTCACTGCAAAACACACTCAAAATCACACCGAAACACTCACTCCTGAAATTTCCAAAACACACTCCAAAACACTCCAAAACACTCACTCCAAAACTCTACAAAACACATTTCAAAATTCATACTCCGAAACATACACTCCAAAACACTCACTCCAAAACACAAACTCCAAAACACTCACTCCAAAATACACATTCCAAAACACATATTTCAAAATTCACACTCCAAAACACACACGCAAATACACTCCAAAACAATCACTCCAAAATACACACCGAAACAAAAACTACAAAAAACACTCCAAAACAAACTCCAAAACAGTCTCCAAACCACTCACTCCAAAACACTCACTCCAAAACACTCACTCCAAAACTCTCCAAAACACTCCCAAACACTCACTCATAAACACTCACTCCAAAACACACTCCAAAACACTCTCCAAAACACTCACTCCAAAATTCACACTCCAAAATTCACACTCCAAAAACGCAGTGCAATACACTCCAAAAGATTCACTCCAAATCAATCACTCCAAAATACTCCAAAACATTCACTCGAAAGCACTCACTCCAAAACATTAATTCCAAAACACACTCCAAAACACACGCCAAAACTCTCGAAAACACTCTCAAACACTCACTCCAAAACACACTCCAAAACATACACTCCAAAACAGTCAGTCCAAAATACTCGCTCCAGAACACTCACTCCAAAATGCACCGAAACACTCACTCCTGAAATTTCCAAAGCACACTCCAAAACACTCCAAAACACTCACTCAAAACTCTACAAAACACATTTCAAAATTCATACTCCGAAATTCTCACTCCAAAACACACACTCCAAAACACTCACTCCAAAACACTCCAAAACAAACACGCCAAAACAGTAACTCCAAAACACACATTCCAAAATTAACACTCCAAAAGCGCAGTGCAAAAGACTCCAAAAGACTCACTCCAAATCAATCACTCCAAAATACTCCAAAACATTCTCTCGAAAACACTCACTCCAAAACATTAATTCCAAAACACACTCCAAAACACTCCAAAACTCTCGAAAACACTCCCAAACACTCACTCCAAAACACACTCCAAAACACACACTCCAAAACAGTCAGTCCAAAATACTCACTCCAAAACATTCACACCAAAATACACCGAAACACTCAGTCCTGAAATTTCCAAAGCACACTCCAAAACACTCCAAAACACTGACTCCAAAACTCCACAAAACACATTTCAAAATTCATACTCCGAAACATACACTCCAAAACACTCACTCCAAAACACAAACTCCAAAACACACACTTCAAAATACACCGAAACACACGCCTGAAAATTCCAAAACACACTCCAAAACTCTACAAAACACATTTCAAAATTCATACTCCAAAACACACACTCCAAAATACACACTCCAAAACACACACTCCAAAACACACTCCAAAATTCTCACTCCAAAACACATTCAAAAATTACACTCAAAAACAATCCAAAATACACTCCAAAACACACACTCGAAATCTTTCCAAAACACATTTCAAAATTCATACTCGAAGAAACACACTCAAAAACACTCCAAAACACACTCCAAAACAGATGCTCCAGAACATTCCAAAACGCACACTCCAAAATTCTCACTCCAAAACACACACTCCAAAACACTCCAAAATACTCCAAAACAAACACGCCAAAACACTAACTCCAAAACACACATTCCAAAATTCACACTCCAAAATTCACACTCCAAAAACGCAGTGCAATACACTCCAAAACACTCACTCCAAAACACAAACTCCAAAACACAAACTTCAAAATACACCGAAACAATCACGCCTGAAAATTCCAAAACACGCCAAAACACACTCCAAAACTCTACAAAACACATTTCAAAATTCATACTCCAAAACACACACTCCAAAATACACACTCCAAAACACACACTCCAAAACACACACTCCAAAATTCACACTCCAAAACACATTCAAAAAATACACTCAAAAACAATCCAAAACACACACTCGAAATCTTTCCAAATCACATTTCAAAATTCAGACTCGAAAAAACACACTCCAAAACACTCCAAAACACACTCCAAAACAGATGCTCCAGAACATTCCAAAACGCACACTCCAAAATTCACACTCCAAAACACACACTCCAAAACACACTCCAAAACACTCCAAAATACTCCAAAACAAACACACCAAAACACTAACTCCAAAGCACACATTCCAAAATTCACACTCCAAAATTCACACTCCAAAAACGCAGTGCAATAAACTCCAAAAGACTCACTCCAAATCAATCACTCCAAAATACTCCAAAACATTCACTCCAAAACACTCACTCCAAAACATTAATTCCAAAACACACTCCAAAACACACTCCAAAACTCTCGATAACACTCCCAAACACTCACTGCAAAACACACTCAAAATCACACCGAAACACTCACTCCTGAAATTTCCAAAACACACTCCAAAACACTCCAAAACACTCACTCCAAAACTCTACAAAACACATTTCAAAATTCATACTCCGAAACATACACTCCAAAACACTCACTCCAAAACACAAACTCCAAAACACTCACTCCAAAATACACATTCCAAAACACATATTTCAAAATTCACACTCCAAAACACACACGCAAATACACTCCAAAACAATCACTCCAAAATACACACCGAAACAAAAACTACAAAAAACACTCCAGAACAAACTCCAAAACAGTCTCCAAACCACTCACTCCAAAACACTCACTCCAAAACTCTCCAAAACACTCCCAAACACTCACTCATAAACACTCACTCCAAAACACACTCCAAAACACTCTCCAAAACACTCACTCCAAAATTCACACTCCAAAATTCACACTCCAAAAACGCAGTGCAATACACTCCAAAAGATTCACTCCAAATCAATCACTCCAAAATACTCCAAAACATTCACTCGAAAGCACTCACTCCAAAACATTAATTCCAAAACACACTCCAAAACACACGCCAAAACTCTCGAAAACACTCTCAAACACTCACTCCAAAACACACTCCAAAACATACACTCCAAAACAGTCAGTCCAAAATACTCGCTCCAGAACACTCACTCCAAAATGCACCGAAACACTCACTCCTGAAATTTCCAAAGCACACTCCAAAACACTCCAAAACACTCACTCAAAACTCTACAAAACACATTTCAAAATTCATACTCCGAAATTCTCACTCCAAAACACACACTCCAAAACACTCACTCCAAAACACTCCAAAACAAACACGCCAAAACAGTAACACCAAAACACACATTCCAAAATTAACACTCCAAAAACGCAGTGCAAAAGACTCCAAAAGACTCACTCCAAATCAATCACTCCAAAATACTCCAAAACATTCTCTCGAAAACACTCACTCCAAAACATTAATTCCAAAACACACTCCAAAACACTCCAAAACTCTCGAAAACACTCACTCCAAAACACACTCCAAAACACACACTCCAAAACAGTCAGTCCAAAATACTCACTCCAAAACATTCACACCAAAATACACCGAAACACTCACTCCTGAAATTTCCAAAGCACACTCCAAAACACTCCAAAACACTGACTCCAAAACTCCACAAAACACATTTCAAAATTCATACTCCGAAACATACACACCAAAACACTCACTCCAAAACACAAACTCCAAAACACACACTTCAAAATACACCGAAACACACGCCTGAAAATTCCAAAACACACTCCAAAACTCTACAAAACACATTTCAAAATTCATACTCCAAAACACACACTCCAAAATACACACTCCAAAACACACTCCAAAATTCTCACTCCAAAACACATTCAAAAATTACACTCAAAAACAATCCAAAATACACTCCAAAACACACACTCGAAATCTTTCCAAAACACATTTCAAAATTCATACTCGAAGAAACACACTCAAAAACACTCCAAAACACACTCCAAAACAGATGCTCCAGAACATTCCAAAACGCACACTCCAAAATTCTCACTCCAAAACACACACTCCAAAACACTCCAAAATACTCCAAAACAAACACGCCAAAACACTAACTCCAAAACACACATTCCAAAATTCACACTCCAAAATTCACACTCCAAAAACGCAGTGCAATACACTCCAAAACACTCACTCCAAAACACAAACTCCAAAACACAAACTTCAAAATACACCGAAACAATCACGCCTGAAAATTCCAAAACACACCAAAACACACTCCAAAACTCTACAAAACACATTTCAAAATTCATACTCCAAAACACACACTCCAAAATACACACTCCAAAACACACACTCCAAAACACACACTCCAAAATTCACACTCCAAAACACATTCAAAAAATACACTCAAAAACAATCCAAAACACACACTCGAAATCTTTCCAAATCACATTTCAAAATTCAGACTCGAAAAAACACACTCCAAAACACTCCAAAACACACTCCAAAACAGATGCTCCAGAACATTCCAAAACGCACACTCCAAAATTCTCACTCCAAAACACACACTCCAAAACACACTCCAAAACACTCCAAAATACTCCAAAACAAACACGCCAAAACACTAACTCCAAAGCACACATTCCAAAATTCACACTCCAAAATTCACACTCCAAAAACGCAGTGCAATAAACTCCAAAAGACTCACTCCAAATCAATCACTCCAAAATACTCCAAAACATTCACTCCAAAACACTCACTCCAAAACATTAATTCCAAAACACACTCCAAAACACACTCCAAAACTCTCGATAACACTCCCAAACACTCACTGCAAAACACACTCAAAATCACACCGAAACACTCACTCCTGAAATTTCCAAAACACACTCCAAAACACTCCAAAACACACTCCAAAACTCTACAAAACACATTTCAAAATTCATACTCCGAAACATACACTCCAAAACACTCACTCCAAAACACAAACTCCAAAACACTCACTCCAAAATACACATTCCAAAACACATATTTCAAAATTCACACTCCAAAACACACACGCAAATACACTCCAAAACAATCACTCCAAAATACACACCGAAACAAAAACTACAAAAAACACTCCAAAACAAACTCCAAAACAGTCTCCAAACCACTCACTCCAAAACACTCACTCCAAAACACTCACTCCAAAACTCTCCAAAACACTCCCAAACACTCACTCATAAACACTCACTCCAAAACACACTCCAAAACACTCTCCAAAACACTCACTCCAAAATTCACACTCCAAAATTCACACTCCAAAAACGCAGTGCAATACACTCCAAAAGATTCACTCCAAATCAATCACTCCAAAATACTCCAAAACATTCACTCGAAAGCACTCACTCCAAAACATTAATTCCAAAACACACTCCAAAACACACGCCAAAACTCTCGAAAACACTCTCAAACACTCACTCCAAAACACACTCCAAAACATACACTCCAAAACAGTCAGTCCAAAATACTCGCTCCAGAACACTCACTCCAAAATGCACCGAAACACTCACTCCTGAAATTTCCAAAGCACACTCCAAAACACTCCAAAACACTCACTCAAAACTCTACAAAACACATTTCAAAATTCATACTCCGAAATTCTCACTCCAAAACACACACTCCAAAACACTCACTCCAAAACACTCCAAAACAAACACGCCAAAACAGTAACTCCAAAACACACATTCCAAAATTAACACTCCAAAAACGCAGTGCAAAAGACTCCAAAAGACTCACTCCAAATCAATCACTCCAAAATACTCCAAAACATTCTCTCGAAAACACTCACTTCGAAACATTAATTCCAAAACACACTCCAAAACACTCCAAAACTCTCGAAAACACTCCCAAACACTCACTCCAAAACACACTCCAAAACACACACTCCAAAACAGTCAGTCCAAAATACTCACTCCAAAACATTCACACCAAAATACACCGAAACACTCACTCCTGAAATTTCCAAAGCACACTCCAAAACACTGACTCCAAAACTCCACAAAACACATTTCAAAATTCATACTCCGAAACATACACTCCAAAACACTCACTCCAAAACACAAACTCCAAAACACACACTTCAAAATACACCGAAACACACGCCTGAAAATTCCAAAACACACTCCAAAACTCTACAAAACACATTTCAAAATTCATACTCCAAAACACACACTCCAAAATACACACTCCAAAACACACACTCCAAAACACACTCCAAAATTCTCACTCCAAAACACATTCAAAAATTACACTCAAAAACAATCCAAAATACACTCCAAAACACACACTCGAAATCTTTCCAAAACACATTTCAAAATTCATACTCGAAGAAACACACTCAAAAACACTCCAAAACACACTCCAAAACAGATGCTCCAGAACATTCCAAAACGCACACTCCAAAATTCTCACTCCAAAACACACACTCCAAAACACTCCAAAATACTCCAAAACAAACACGCCAAAACACTAACTCCAAAACACACATTCCAAAATTCACACTCCAAAATTCACACTCCAAAAACGCAGTGCAATACACTCCAAAACACTCACTCCAAAACACAAACTCCAAAACACAAACTTCAAAATACACCGAAACAATCACGCCTGAAAATTCCAAAACACACCAAAACACACTCCAAACTCTACAAAACACATTTCAAAATTCATACTCCAAAACACACACTCCAAAATACACACTCCAAAACACACACTCCAAAACACACACTCCAAAATTCACACTCCAAAACACATTCAAAAAATACACTCAAAAACAATCCAAAACACACACTCGAAATCTTTCCAAATCACATTTCAAAATTCAGACTCGAAAAAACACACTCCAAAACACTCCAAAACACACTCCAAAACAGATGCTCCAGAACATTCCAAAACGCACACTCCAAAATTCTCACTCCAAAACACACACTCCAAAACACACTCCAAAACACTCCAAAATACTCCAAAACAAACACACCAAAACACTAACTCCAAAGCACACATTCCAAAATTCACACTCCAAAATTCACACTCCAAAAACGCAGTGCAATAAACTCCAAAAGACTCACTCCAAATCAATCACTCCAAAATACTCCAAAACATTCACTCCAAAACACTCACTCCAAAACATTAATTCCAAAACACACTCCAAAACACACTCCAAAACTCTCGATAACACTCCCAAACACTCACTGCAAAACACACTCAAAATCACACCGAAACACTCACTCCTGAAATTTCCAAAACACACTCCAAAACACTCCAAAACACTCACTCCAAAACTCTACAAAACACATTTCAAAATTCATACTCCGAAACATACACTCCAAAACACTCACTCCAAAACACAAACTCCAAAACACTCACTCCAAAATACACATTCCAAAACACATATTTCAAAATTCACACTCCAAAACACACACGCAAATACACTCCAAAACAATCACTCCAAAATACACACCGAAACAAAAACTACAAAAAACACTCCAAAACAAACTCCAAAACAGTCTCCAAACCACTCACTCCAAAACACTCACTCCAAAACACTCACTCCAAAACTCTCCAAAACACTCCCAAACACTCACTCATAAACACTCACTCCAAAACACACTCCAAAACAATCTCCAAAACACTCACTCCAAAACACACACTCCAAAACACACACTTCAAAACACACTCCTAAACTTACACTCCAAAAGACACGCTCCAAAACACACACTCCAAAACACCCACTCGAAATCTTTCCAAAACACATTTCAAGATTCACACTCCAAAACACATACTCAAAAACACTCCAAAACAGACTCCAAAACAGATGCTCCAGAACATTCCATAACACTCACTCCAAAATTCTCAATCCAAAACACACACTCCAAAACACTCACTCCAAAACACTCACTCCAAAGCACACACTCGAAATCTTTCCAAAACACATTTCAAAATTCACACTCCAAAAAACACACTCAAAAACACTCCAAAACACACTCCAAAACATACACTCCAAAACACTCACTCCAAAACACTCACTCCAAAACACACTCCAAAATACACCAAAACACTCACGCCTGAAAATTTCAAAACACACTCCAAAACACTCCAGAACACACTCCAAAACTCTAGAAAACACATTCCAAAATTCATACTCCAAAACACACACTCCAAAATACACACTCCAAAACACACACTCCAAAACACACACTCCAAAACACATTCAAAAAATACACTCAAAAACAATCCAAAACACACTCCAAAACACACACTCGAAATCTTTCCAAAACACGTCAAAATCCATACTCGAAAAAACACACTCAAAAACACTCCAAAACACACTCCAAAACAGATGCTCCAGAACATTCCAAAAGGCACACTCCAAAATTCTCACTCCAAAACACACACTCCAAAACACTCACTCCAAAACACTCACTCCAAAACAAACACTCCAAAACACTCCAAAATATTCCAAAACAAACACGCCAAAACAGTAACTCCAAAACACACATTCCAAAATTCACACTCCAAAATTCACACTCCAAAAACGCAGTGCAATACACTCCAAAAGATTCACTCCAAATCAATCACTCCAAAATACTCCAAAACATTCACTCGAAAGCACTCACTCCAAAACATTAATTCCAAAACACACTCCAAAACACACGCCAAAACTCTCGAAAACACTCTCAAACACTCACTCCAAAACACACTCCAAAACATACACTCCAAAACAGTCAGGCCAAAATACTCGCTCCAGAACACTCACTCCAAAATGCACCGAAACACTCACTCCTGAAATTTCCAAAGCACACTCCAAAACACTCCAAAACACTCACTCAAAACTCTACAAAACACATTTCAAAATTCATACTCCGAAATTCTCACTCCAAAACACACACTCCAAAACACTCACTCCAAAACATTCCAAAACAAACACGCCAAAACAGTAACTCCAAAACACACATTCCAAAATTAACACTCCAAAAACGCAGTGCAAAAGACTCCAAAAGACTCACTCCAAATCAATCACTCCAAAATACTCCAAAACATTCTCTCGAAAACACTCACTCCAAAACATTAATTCCAAAACACACTCCAAAACACTCCAAAACTCTCGAAAACACTCCCAAACACTCACTCCAAAACACACTCCAAAACACACACTCCAAAACAGTCAGTCCAAAATACTCACTCCAAAACATTCACACCAAAATACACCGAAACACTCAGTCCTGAAATTTCCAAAGCACACTCCAAAACACTCCAAAACACTGACTCCAAAACTCCACAAAACACATTTCAAAATTCATACTCCGAAACATACACTCCAAAACACTCACTCCAAAACACAAACTCCAAAACACACACTTCAAAATACACCGAAACACACGCCTGAAAATTCCAAAACACACTCCAAAACTCTACAAAACACATTTCAAAATTCATACTCCAAAACACACACTCCAAAATACACACTCCAAAACACACACTCCAAAACACACTCCAAAATTCTCACTCCAAAACACATTCAAAAATTACACTCAAAAACAATCCAAAATACACTCCAAAACACACACTCGAAATCTTTCCAAAACACATTTCAAAATTCATACTCGAAGAAACACACTCAAAAACACTCCAAAACACACTCCAAAACAGATGCTCCAGAACATTCCAAAACGCACACTCCAAAATTCTCACTCCAAAACACACACTCCAAAACACTCCAAAATACTCCAAAACAAACACGCCAAAACACTAACTCCAAAACACACATTCCAAAATTCACACTCCAAAATTCACACTCCAAAAACGCAGTGCAATACACTCCAAAACACTCACTCCAAAACACAAACTCCAAAACACAAACTTCAAAATACACCGAAACAATCACGCCTGAAAATTCCAAAACACACCAAAACACACTCCAAAACTCTACAAAACACATTTCAAAATTCATACTCCAAAACACACACTCCAAAATACACACTCCAAAACACACACTCCAAAACACACACTCCAAAATTCACACTCCAAAACACATTCAAAAAATACACTCAAAAACAATCCAAAACACACACTCGAAATCTTTCCAAATCACATTTCAAAATTCAGACTCGAAAAAACACACTCCAAAACACTCCAAAACACACTCCAAAACAGATGCTCCAGAACATTCCAAAGCGCACACTCCAAAATTCTCACTCCAAAACACACACTCCAAAACACACTCCAAAACACTCCAAAATACTCCAAAACAAACACACCAAAACACTAACTCCAAAGCACACATTCCAAAATTCACACTCCAAAATTCACACTCCAAAAACGCAGTGCAATAAACTCCAAAAGACTCACTCCAAATCAATCACTCCAAAATACTCCAAAACATTCACTCCAAAACACTCACTCCAAAACATTAATTCCAAAACACACTCCAAAACACACTCCAAAACTCTCGATAACACTCCCAAACACTCACTGCAAAACACACTCAAAATCACACCGAAACACTCACTCCTGAAATTTCCAAAACACACTCCAAAACACTCCAAAACACTCACTCCAAAACTCTACAAAACACATTTCAAAATTCATACTCCGAAACATACACTCCAAAACACTCACTCCAAAACACAAACTCCAAAACACTCACTCCAAAATACACATTCCAAAACACATATTTCAAAATTCACACTCCAAAACACACACGCAAATACACTCCAAAACAATCACTCCAAAATACACACCGAAACAAAAACTACAAAAAACACTCCAAAACAAACTCCAAAACAGTCTCCAAACCACTCACTCCAAAACACTCACTCCAAAACTCTCCAAAACACTCCCAAACACTCACTCATAAACACTCACTCCAAAACACACTCCAAAACACTCTCCAAAACACTCACTCCAAAATTCACACTCCAAAATTCACACTCCAAAAACGCAGTGCAATACACTCCAAAAGATTCACTCCAAATCAATCACTCCAAAATACTCCAAAACATTCACTCGAAAGCACTCACTCCAAAACATTAATTCCAAAACACACTCCAAAACACACGCCAAAACTCTCGAAAACACTCTCAAACACTCACTCCAAAACACACTCCAAAACATACACTCCAAAACAGTCAGTCCAAAATACTCGCTCCAGAACACTCACTCCAAAATGCACCGAAACACTCACTCCTGAAATTTCCAAAGCACACTCCAAAACACTCCAAAACACTCACTCAAAACTCTACAAAACACATTTCAAAATTCATACTCCGAAATTCTCACTCCAAAACACACACTCCAAAACACTCACTCCAAAACACTCCAAAACAAACACGCCAAAACAGTAACTCCAAAACACACATTCCAAAATTAACACTCCAAAAACGCAGTGCAAAAGACTCCAAAAGACTCACTCCAAATCAATCACTCCAAAATACTCCAAAACATTCTCTCGAAAACACTCACTCCAAAACATTAATTCCAAAACACACTCCAAAACACTCCAAAACTCTCGAAAACACTCACTCCAAAACACACTCCAAAACACACACTCCAAAACAGTCAGTCCAAAATACTCACTCCAAAACATTCACACCAAAATACACCGAAACACTCACTCCTGAAATTTCCAAAGTACACTCCAAAACACTCCAAAACACTGACTCCAAAACTCCACAAAACACATTTCAAAATTCATACTCCGAAACATACACACCAAAACACTCACTCCAAAACACAAACTCCAAAACACACACTTCAAAATACACCGAAACACACGCCTGAAAATTCCAAAACACACTCCAAAACTCTACAAAACACATTTCAAAATTCATACTCCAAAACACACACTCCAAAATACACACTCCAAAACACACACTCCAAAACACACTCCAAAATTCTCACTCCAAAACACATTCAAAAATTACACTCAAAAACAATCCAAAATACACTCCAAAACACACACTCGAAATCTTTCCAAAACACATTTCAAAATTCATACTCGAAGAAACACACTCAAAAACACTCCAAAACACACTCCAAAACAGATGCTCCAGAACATTCCAAAACGCACACTCCAAAATTCTCACTCCAAAACACACACTCCAAAACACTCCAAAATACTCCAAAACAAACACGCCAAAACACTAACTCCAAAACACACATTCCAAAATTCACACTCCAAAATTCACACTCCAAAAACGCAGTGCAATACACTCCAAAACACTCACTCCAAAACACAAACTCCAAAACACAAACTTCAAAATACACCGAAACAATCACGCCTGAAAATTCCAAAACACACCAAAACACACTCCAAAACTCTACAAAACACATTTCAAAATTCATACTCCAAAACACACACTCCAAAATACACACTCCAAAACACACACTCCAAAACACACACTCCAAAATTCACACTCCAAAACACATTCAAAAAATACACTCAAAAACAATCCAAAACACACACTCGAAATCTTTCCAAATCACATTTCAAAATTCAGACTCGAAAAAACACACTCCAAAACACTCCAAAACACACTCCAAAACAGATGCTCCAGAACATTCCAAAGCGCACACTCCAAAATTCTCACTCCAAAACACACACTCCAAAACACACTCCAAAACACTCCAAAATACTCCAAAACAAACACACCAAAACACTAACTCCAAAGCACACATTCCAAAATTCACACTCCAAAATTCACACTCCAAAAACGCAGTGCAATAAACTCCAAAAGACTCACTCCAAATCAATCACTCCAAAATACTCCAAAACATTCACTCCAAAACACTCACTCCAAAACATTAATTCCAAAACACACTCCAAAACACACTCCAAAACTCTCGATAACACTCCCAAACACTCACTGCAAAACACACTCAAAATCACACCGAAACACTCACTCCTGAAATTTCCAAAACACACTCCAAAACACTCCAAAACACTCACTCCAAAACTCTACAAAACACATTTCAAAATTCATACTCCGAAACATACACTCCAAAACACTCACTCCAAAACACAAACTCCAAAACACTCACTCCAAAATACACATTCCAAAACACATATTTCAAAATTCACACTCCAAAACACACACGCAAATACACTCCAAAACAATCACTCCAAAATACACACCGAAACAAAAACTACAAAAAACACTCCAAAACAAACTCCAAAACAGTCTCCAAACCACTCACTCCAAAACACTCACTCCAAAACACTCACTCCAAAACTCTCCAAAACACTCCCAAACACTCACTCATAAACACTCACTCCAAAACACACTCCAAAACACTCTCCAAAACACTCACTCCAAAATTCACACTCCAAAATTCACACTCCAAAAACGCAGTGCAATACACTCCAAAAGATTCACTCCAAATCAATCACTCCAAAATACTCCAAAACATTCACTCGAAAGCACTCACTCCAAAACATTAATTCCAAAACACACTCCAAAACACACGCCAAAACTCTCGAAAACACTCTCAAACACTCACTCCAAAACACACTCCAAAACATACACTCCAAAACAGTCAGTCCAAAATACTCGCTCCAGAACACTCACTCCAAAATGCACCGAAACACTCACTCCTGAAATTTCCAAAGCACACTCCAAAACACTCCAAAACACTCACTCAAAACTCTACAAAACACATTTCAAAATTCATACTCCGAAATTCTCACTCCAAAACACACACTCCAAAACACTCACTCCAAAACACTCCAAAACAAACACGCCAAAACAGTAACTCCAAAACACACATTCCAAAATTAACACTCCAAAAACGCAGTGCAAAAGACTCCAAAAGACTCACTCCAAATCAATCACTCCAAAATACTCCAAAACATTCTCTCGAAAACACTCACTCCAAAACATTAATTCCAAAACACACTCCAAAACACTCCAAAACTCTCGAAAACACTCCCAAACACTCACTCCAAAACACACTCCAAAACACACACTCCAAAACAGTCAGTCCAAAATACTCACTCCAAAACATTCACACCAAAATACACCGAAACACTCACTCCTGAAATTTCCAAAGCACACTCCAAAACACTCCAAAACACTGACTCCAAAACTCCACAAAACACATTTCAAAATTCATACTCCGAAACATACACTCCAAAACACTCACTCCAAAACACAAACTCCAAAACACACACTTCAAAATACACCGAAACACACGCCTGAAAATTCCAAAACACACTCCAAAACTCTACAAAACACATTTCAAAATTCATACTCCAAAACACACACTCCAAAATACACACTCCAAAACACACACTCCAAAACACACTCCAAAATTCTCACTCCAAAACACATTCAAAAATTACACTCAAAAACAATCCAAAATACACTCCAAAACACACACTCGAAATCTTTCCAAAACACATTTCAAAATTCATACTCGAAGAAACACACTCAAAAACACTCCAAAACACACTCCAAAACAGATGCTCCAGAACATTCCAAAACGCACACTCCAAAATTCTCACTCCAAAACACACACTCCAAAACACTCCAAAATACTCCAAAACAAACACGCCAAAACACTAACTCCAAAACACACATTCCAAAATTCACACTCCAAAATTCACACTCCAAAAACGCAGGGCAATACACTCCAAAACACTCACTCCAAAACACAAACTCCAAAACACAAACTTCAAAATACACCGAAACAATCACGCCTGAAAATTCCAAAACACACCAAAACACACTCCAAACTCTACAAAACACATTTCAAAATTCATACTCCAAAACACACACTCCAAAATACACACTCCAAAACACACACTCCAAAACACACACTCCAAAATTCACACTCCAAAACACATTCAAAAAATACACTCAAAAACAATCCAAAACACACACTCGAAATCTTTCCAAATCACATTTCAAAATTCAGACTCGAAAAAACACACTCCAAAACACTCCAAAACACACTCCAAAACAGATGCTCCAGAACATTCCAAAACGCACACTCCAAAATTCTCACTCCAAAACACACACTCCAAAACACACTCCAAAACACTCCAAAATACTCCAAAACAAACACACCAAAACACTAACTCCAAAGCACACATTCCAAAATTCACACTCCAAAATTCACACTCCAAAAACGCAGTGCAATAAACTCCAAAAGACTCACTCCAAATCAATCACTCCAAAATACTCCAAAACATTCACTCCAAAACACTCACTCCAAAACATTAATTCCAAAACACACTCCAAAACACACTCCAAAACTCTCGATAACACTCCCAAACACTCACTGCAAAACACACTCAAAATCACACCGAAACACTCACTCCTGAAATTTCCAAAACACACTCCAAAACACTCCAAAACACTCACTCCAAAACTCTACAAAACACATTTCAAAATTCATACTCCGAAACATACACTCCAAAACACTCACTCCAAAACACAAACTCCAAAACACTCACTCCAAAATACACATTCCAAAACACATATTTCAAAATTCACACTCCAAAACACACACGCAAATACACTCCAAAACAATCACTCCAAAATACACACCGAAACAAAAACTACAAAAAACACTCCAAAACAAACTCCAAAACAGTCTCCAAACCACTCACTCCAAAACACTCACTCCAAAACACTCACTCCAAAACTCTCCAAAACACTCCCAAACACTCACTCATAAACACTCACTCCAAAACACACTCCAAAACAATCTCCAAAACACTCACTCCAAAA
The DNA here is from genome assembly GCF_052327205.1 of Somniosus microcephalus. NCBI lineage: Eukaryota > Metazoa > Chordata > Chondrichthyes > Squaliformes > Somniosidae > Somniosus > Somniosus microcephalus. Next base: position 65,004 of record NW_028225904.1, read on the forward strand.
CACACACTCCAAAACACACACTTCAAAACACACTCCTAAACTTACACTCCAAAAGACACGCTCCAAAACACACACTCCAAAACACCCACTCGAAATCTTTCCAAAACACATTTCAAGATTCACACTCCAAAACACATACTCAAAAACACTCCAAAACAGACTCCAAAACAGATGCTCCAGAACATTCCATAACACTCACTCCAAAATTCTCAATCCAAAACACACACTCCAAAACACTCACTCCAAAACACTCACTCCAAAGCACACACTCGAAATCTTTCCAAAACACATTTCAAAATTCACACTCCAAAAAACACACTCAAAAACACTCCAAAACACACTCCAAAACATACACTCCAAAACACTCACTCCAAAACACTCACTCCAAAACACACTCCAAAATACACCAAAACACTCACGCCTGAAAATTTCAAAACACACTCCAAAACACTCCAGAACACACTCCAAAACTCTAGAAAACACATTCCAAAATTCATACTCCAAAACACACACTCCAAAATACACACTCCAAAACACACACTCCAAAACACACACTCCAAAACACATTCAAAAAATACACTCAAAAACAATCCAAAACACACTCCAAAACACACACTCGAAATCTTTCCAAAACACGTCAAAATCCATACTCGAAAAAACACACTCAAAAACACTCCAAAACACACTCCAAAACAGATGCTCCAGAACATTCCAAAAGGCACACTCCAAAATTCTCACTCCAAAACACACACTCCAAAACACTCACTCCAAAACACTCACTCCAAAACAAACACTCCAAAACACTCCAAAATATTCCAAAACAAACACGCCAAAACAGTAACTCCAAAACACACATTCCAAAATTCACACTCCAAAATTCACACTCCAAAAACGCAGTGCAATACACTCCAAAAGATTCACTCCAAATCAATCACTCCAAAATACTCCAAAACATTCACTCGAAAGCACTCACTCCAAAACATTAATTCCAAAACACACTCCAAAACACACGCCAAAACTCTCGAAAACACTCTCAAACACTCACTCCAAAACACACTCCAAAACATACACTCCAAAACAGTCAGTCCAAAATACTCGCTCCAGAACACTCACTCCAAAATGCACCGAAACACTCACTCCTGAAATTTCCAAAGCACACTCCAAAACACTCCAAAACACTCACTCAAAACTCTACAAAACACATTTCAAAATTCATACTCCGAAATTCTCACTCCAAAACACACACTCCAAAACACTCACTCCAAAACATTCCAAAACAAACACGCCAAAACAGTAACTCCAAAACACACATTCCAAAATTAACACTCCAAAAACGCAGTGCAAAAGACTCCAAAAGACTCACTCCAAATCAATCACTCCAAAATACTCCAAAACATTCTCTCGAAAACACTCACTCCAAAACATTAATTCCAAAACACACTCCAAAACACTCCAAAACTCTCGAAAACACTCCCAAACACTCACTCCAAAACACACTCCAAAACACACACTCCAAAACAGTCAGTCCAAAATACTCACTCCAAAACATTCACACCAAAATACACCGAAACACTCAGTCCTGAAATTTCCAAAGCACACTCCAAAACACTCCAAAACACTGACTCCAAAACTCCACAAAACACATTTCAAAATTCATACTCCGAAACATACACTCCAAAACACTCACTCCAAAACACAAACTCCAAAACACACACTTCAAAATACACCGAAACACACGCCTGAAAATTCCAAAACACACTCCAAAACTCTACAAAACACATTTCAAAATTCATACTCCAAAACACACACTCCAAAATACACACTCCAAAACACACACTCCAAAACACACTCCAAAATTCTCACTCCAAAACACATTCAAAAATTACACTCAAAAACAATCCAAAATACACTCCAAAACACACACTCGAAATCTTTCCAAAACACATTTCAAAATTCATACTCGAAGAAACACACTCAAAAACACTCCAAAACACACTCCAAAACAGATGCTCCAGAACATTCCAAAACGCACACTCCAAAATTCTCACTCCAAAACACACACTCCAAAACACTCCAAAATACTCCAAAACAAACACGCCAAAACACTAACTCCAAAACACACATTCCAAAATTCACACTCCAAAATTCACACTCCAAAAACGCAGTGCAATACACTCCAAAACACTCACTCCAAAACACAAACTCCAAAACACAAACTTCAAAATACACCGAAACAATCACGCCTGAAAATTCCAAAACACACCAAAACACACTCCAAAACTCTACAAAACACATTTCAAAATTCATACTCCAAAACACACACTCCAAAATACACACTCCAAAACACACACTCCAAAACACACACTCCAAAATTCACACTCCAAAACACATTCAAAAAATACACTCAAAAACAATCCAAAACACACACTCGAAATCTTTCCAAATCACATTTCAAAATTCAGACTCGAAAAAACACACTCCAAAACACTCCAAAACACACTCCAAAACAGATGCTCCAGAACATTCCAAAGCGCACACTCCAAAATTCTCACTCCAAAACACACACTCCAAAACACACTCCAAAACACTCCAAAATACTCCAAAACAAACACACCAAAACACTAACTCCAAAGCACACATTCCAAAATTCACACTCCAAAATTCACACTCCAAAAACGCAGTGCAATAAACTCCAAAAGACTCACTCCAAATCAATCACTCCAAAATACTCCAAAACATTCACTCCAAAACACTCACTCCAAAACATTAATTCCAAAACACACTCCAAAACACACTCCAAAACTCTCGATAACACTCCCAAACACTCACTGCAAAACACACTCAAAATCACACCGAAACACTCACTCCTGAAATTTCCAAAACACACTCCAAAACACTCCAAAACACTCACTCCAAAACTCTACAAAACACATTTCAAAATTCATACTCCGAAACATACACTCCAAAACACTCACTCCAAAACACAAACTCCAAAACACTCACTCCAAAATACACATTCCAAAACACATATTTCAAAATTCACACTCCAAAACACACACGCAAATACACTCCAAAACAATCACTCCAAAATACACACCGAAACAAAAACTACAAAAAACACTCCAAAACAAACTCCAAAACAGTCTCCAAACCACTCACTCCAAAACACTCACTCCAAAACTCTCCAAAACACTCCCAAACACTCACTCATAAACACTCACTCCAAAACACACTCCAAAACACTCTCCAAAACACTCACTCCAAAATTCACACTCCAAAATTCACACTCCAAAAACGCAGTGCAATACACTCCAAAAGATTCACTCCAAATCAATCACTCCAAAATACTCCAAAACATTCACTCGAAAGCACTCACTCCAAAACATTAATTCCAAAACACACTCCAAAACACACGCCAAAACTCTCGAAAACACTCTCAAACACTCACTCCAAAACACACTCCAAAACATACACTCCAAAACAGTCAGTCCAAAATACTCGCTCCAGAACACTCACTCCAAAATGCACCGAAACACTCACTCCTGAAATTTCCAAAGCACACTCCAAAACACTCCAAAACACTCACTCAAAACTCTACAAAACACATTTCAAAATTCATACTCCGAAATTCTCACTCCAAAACACACACTCCAAAACACTCACTCCAAAACACTCCAAAACAAACACGCCAAAACAGTAACTCCAAAACACACATTCCAAAATTAACACTCCAAAAACGCAGTGCAAAAGACTCCAAAAGACTCACTCCAAATCAATCACTCCAAAATACTCCAAAACATTCTCTCGAAAACACTCACTCCAAAACATTAATTCCAAAACACACTCCAAAACACTCCAAAACTCTCGAAAACACTCACTCCAAAACACACTCCAAAACACACACTCCAAAACAGTCAGTCCAAAATACTCACTCCAAAACATTCACACCAAAATACACCGAAACACTCACTCCTGAAATTTCCAAAGTACACTCCAAAACACTCCAAAACACTGACTCCAAAACTCCACAAAACACATTTCAAAATTCATACTCCGAAACATACACACCAAAACACTCACTCCAAAACACAAACTCCAAAACACACACTTCAAAATACACCGAAACACACGCCTGAAAATTCCAAAACACACTCCAAAACTCTACAAAACACATTTCAAAATTCATACTCCAAAACACACACTCCAAAATACACACTCCAAAACACACACTCCAAAACACACTCCAAAATTCTCACTCCAAAACACATTCAAAAATTACACTCAAAAACAATCCAAAATACACTCCAAAACACACACTCGAAATCTTTCCAAAACACATTTCAAAATTCATACTCGAAGAAACACACTCAAAAACACTCCAAAACACACTCCAAAACAGATGCTCCAGAACATTCCAAAACGCACACTCCAAAATTCTCACTCCAAAACACACACTCCAAAACACTCCAAAATACTCCAAAACAAACACGCCAAAACACTAACTCCAAAACACACATTCCAAAATTCACACTCCAAAATTCACACTCCAAAAACGCAGTGCAATACACTCCAAAACACTCACTCCAAAACACAAACTCCAAAACACAAACTTCAAAATACACCGAAACAATCACGCCTGAAAATTCCAAAACACACCAAAACACACTCCAAAACTCTACAAAACACATTTCAAAATTCATACTCCAAAACACACACTCCAAAATACACACTCCAAAACACACACTCCAAAACACACACTCCAAAATTCACACTCCAAAACACATTCAAAAAATACACTCAAAAACAATCCAAAACACACACTCGAAATCTTTCCAAATCACATTTCAAAATTCAGACTCGAAAAAACACACTCCAAAACACTCCAAAACACACTCCAAAACAGATGCTCCAGAACATTCCAAAACGCACACTCCAAAATTCTCACTCCAAAACACACACTCCAAAACACACTCCAAAACACTCCAAAATACTCCAAAACAAACACGCCAAAACACTAACTCCAAAGCACACATTCCAAAATTCACACTCCAAAATTCACACTCCAAAAACGCAGTGCAATAAACTCCAAAAGACTCACTCCAAATCAATCACTCCAAAATACTCCAAAACATTCACTCCAAAACACTCACTCCAAAACATTAATTCCAAAACACACTCCAAAACTCTCGATAACACTCCCAAACACTCACTGCAAAACACACTCAAAATCACACCGAAACACTCACTCCTGAAATTTCCAAAACACACTCCAAAACACTCCAAAACACTCACTCCAAAACTCTACAAAACACATTTCAAAATTCATACTCCGAAACATACACTCCAAAACACTCACTCCAAAACACAAACTCCAAAACACTCACTCCAAAATACACATTCCAAAACACATATTTCAAAATTCACACTCCAAAACACACACGCAAATACACTCCAAAACAATCACTCCAAAATACACACCGAAACAAAAACTACAAAAAACACTCCAAAACAAACTCCAAAACAGTCTCCAAACCACTCACTCCAAAACACTCACTCCAAAACACTCACTCCAAAACTCTCCAAAACACTCCCAAACACTCACTCATAAACACTCACTCCAAAACACACTCCAAAACACTCTCCAAAACACTCACTCCAAAATTCACACTCCAAAATTCACACTCCAAAAACGCAGTGCAATACACTCCAAAAGATTCACTCCAAATCAATCACTCCAAAATACTCCAAAACATTCACTCGAAAGCACTCACTCCAAAACATTAATTCCAAAACACACTCCAAAACACACGCCAAAACTCTCGAAAACACTCTCAAACACTCACTCCAAAACACACTCCAAAACATACACTCCAAAACAGTCAGTCCAAAATACTCGCTCCAGAACACTCACTCCAAAATGCACCGAAACACTCACTCCTGAAATTTCCAAAGCACACTCCAAAACACTCCAAAACACTCACTCAAAATTCTACAAAACACATTTCAAAATTCATACTCCGAAATTCTCACTCCAAAACACACACTCCAAAACACTCACTCCAAAACACTCCAAAACAAACACGCCAAAACAGTAACTCCAAAACACACATTCCAAAATTAACACTCCAAAAACGCAGTGCAAAAGACTCCAAAAGACTCACTCCAAATCAATCACTCCAAAATACTCCAAAACATTCTCTCGAAAACACTCACTCCAAAACATTAATTCCAAAACACACTCCAAAACACTCCAAAACTCTCGAAAACACTCCCAAACACTCACTCCAAAACACACTCCAAAACACACACTCCAAAACAGTCAGTCCAAAATACTCACTCCAAAACATTCACACCAAAATACACCGAAACACTCACTCCTGAAATTTCCAAAGCACACTCCAAAACACTCCAAAACACTGACTCCAAAACTCCACAAAACACATTTCAAAATTCATACTCCGAAACATACACTCCAAAACACTCACTCCAAAACACAAACTCCAAAACACACACTTCAAAATACACCGAAACACACGCCTGAAAATTCCAAAACACACTCCAAAACTCTACAAAACACATTTCAAAATTCATACTCCAAAACACACACTCCAAAATACACACTCCAAAACACACACTCCAAAACACACTCCAAAATTCTCACTCCAAAACACATTCAAAAATTACACTCAAAAACAATCCAAAATACACTCCAAAACACACACTCGAAATCTTTCCAAAACACATTTCAAAATTCATACTCGAAGAAACACACTCAAAAACACTCCAAAACACACTCCAAAACAGATGCTCCAGAACATTCCAAAACGCACACTCCAAAATTCTCACTCCAAAACACACACTCCAAAACACTCCAAAATACTCCAAAACAAACACGCCAAAACACTAACTCCAAAACACACATTCCAAAATTCACACTCCAAAATTCACACTCCAAAAACGCAGTGCAATACACTCCAAAACACTCACTCCAAAACACAAACTCCAAAACACAAACTTCAAAATACACCGAAACAATCACGCCTGAAAATTCCAAAACACACCAAAACACACTCCAAAACTCTACAAAACACATTTCAAAATTCATACTCCAAAACACACACTCCAAAATACACACTCCAAAACACACACTCCAAAACACACACTCCAAAATTCACACTCCAAAACACATTCAAAAAATACACTCAAAAACAATCCAAAACACACACTCGAAATCTTTCCAAATCACATTTCAAAATTCAGACTCGAAAAAACACACTCCAAAACACTCCAAAACACACTCCAAAACAGATGCTCCAGAACATTCCAAAACGCACACTCCAAAATTCACACTCCAAAACACACACTCCAAAACACACTCCAAAACACTCCAAAATACTCCAAAACAAACACACCAAAACACTAACTCCAAAGCACACATTCCAAAATTCACACTCCAAAATTCACACTCCAAAAACGCAGTGCAATAAACTCCAAAAGACTCACTCCAAATCAATCACTCCAAAATACTCCAAAACATTCACTCCAAAACACTCACTCCAAAACATTAATTCCAAAACACACTCCAAAACACACTCCAAAACTCTCGATAACACTCCCAAACACTCACTGCAAAACACACTCAAAATCACACCGAAACACTCACTCCTGAAATTTCCAAAACACACTCCAAAACACTCCAAAACACTCACTCCAAAACTCTACAAAACACATTTCAAAATTCATACTCCGAAACATACACTCCAAAACACTCACTCCAAAACACAAACTCCAAAACACTCACTCCAAAATACACATTCCAAAACACATATTTCAAAATTCACACTCCAAAACACACACGCAAATACACTCCAAAACAATCACTCCAAAATACACACCGAAACAAAAACTACAAAAAACACTCCAAAACAAACTCCAAAACAGTCTCCAAACCACTCACTCCAAAACACTCACTCCAAAACACTCACTCCAAAACTCTCCAAAACACTCCCAAACACTCACTCATAAACACTCACTCCAAAACACACTCCAAAACACTCTCCAAAACACTCACTCCAAAACACACACTCCAAAGCACACACTTCAAAACACACTCCTAAACTTACACTCCAAAAGACACGCTCCAAAACACACACTCCAAAACACCCACTCGAAATCATTCCAAAACACATTTCAAGATTCACACTCCAAAACACATACTCAAAAACACTCCAAAACAGACTCCAAAACAGATGCTCCAGAACATTCCATAACACTCACTCCAAAATTCTCAATCCAAAACACACACTCCAAAACACTCACTCCAAAACACTCACTCCAAAGCACACACTCGAAATCTTTCCAAAACACATTTCAAAATTCACACTCCAAATAACACACTCAAAAACACTCCAAAACACACTCCAAAACATACACTCCAAAACACTCACTCCAAAACACTCACTCCAAAACACACTCCAAAATACACCAAAATACTCACGCCTGAAAATTTCAAAACACACTCCAAAACACTCCAGAACACACTCCAAAACTCTAGAAAACACATTCCAAAATTCATACTCCAAAACACACACTCCAAAATACACACTCCAAAACACACACTCCAAAACACACACTCCAAAACACATTCAAAAAATACACTCAAAAACAATCCAAAACACACTCCAAAACAGATGCTCCAGAACATTCCAAAACGCACACTCCAAAATTCTCACTCCAAAACACACACTCCAAAACACTCACTCCAAAACACTCGCTCCAAAACAAACACTCCAAAACACTCCAAAATATTCCAAAACAAACACGCCAAAACAGTAACTCCAAAACACACATTCCAAAATTCACACTCCAAAATTCACACTCCAAAAACGCAGTGCAATACACTCCAAAAGATTCACTCCAAATCAATCACTCCAAAATACTCCAAAACATTCACTCGAAAGCACTCACTCCAAAACATTAATTCCAAAACACACTCCAAAACACACGCCAAAACTCTCGAAAACACTCTCAAACACTCACTCCAAAACACACTCCAAAACATACACTCCAAAACAGTCAGTCCAAAATACTCGCTCCAGAACACACTCCAAAATGCACCGAAAAACTCACTCCTGAAATTTCCAAAGCACACTCCAAAACACTCACTCAAAACTCTACAAAACACATTTCAAAATTCATACTCCGAAATTCTCACTCCAAAACACACACTCCAAAACACTCACTCCAAAACACTCCAAAACAAACACGCCAAAACAGTAACTCCAAAACACACATTCCAAAATTAACACTCCAAAAACGCAGTGCAAAAGACTCCAAAAGACTCACTCCAAATCAATCACTCCAAAATACTCCAAAACATTCTCTCGAAAACACTCACTCCAAAACATTAATTCCAAAACACACTCCAAAACACTCCAAAACTCTCGAAAACACTCCCAAACACTCACTCCAAAACACACTCCAAAACACACACTCCAAAACAGTCAGTCCAAAATACTCACTCCAAAACATTCACACCAAAATACACCGAAACACTCACTCCTGAAATTTCCAAAGCACACTCCAAAACACTCCAAAACACTGACTCCAAAACTCCACAAAACACATTTCAAAATTCATACTCCGAAACATACACTCCAAAACACTCACTCCAAAACACAAACTCCAAAACACACACTTCAAAATACACCGAAACACACGCCTGAAAATTCCAAAACACACTCCAAAACTCTACAAAACACATTTCAAAATTCATACTCCAAAACACACACTCCAAAATACACACTCCAAAACACACACTCCAAAACACACTCCAAAATTCTCACTCCAAAACACATTCAAAAATTACACTCAAAAACAATCCAAAATACACTCCAAAACACACACTCGAAATCTTTCCAAAACACATTTCAAAATTCATACTCGAAGAAACACACTCAAAAACACTCCAAAACACACTCCAAAACAGATGCTCCAGAACATTCCAAAACGCACACTCCAAAATTCTCACTCCAAAACACACACACCAAAACACTCCAAAATACTCCAAAACAAACACGCCAAAACACTAACTCCAAAACACACATTCCAAAATTCACACTCCAAAATTCACACTCCAAAAACGCAGTGCAATACACTCCAAAACACTCACTCCAAAACACAAACTCCAAAACACAAACTTCAAAATACACCGAAACAATCACGCCTGAAAATTCCAAAACACACCAAAACACACTCCAAAACTCTACAAAACACATTTCAAAATTCATACTCCAAAACACACACTCCAAAATACACACTCCAAAACACACACTTCAAAACACACACTCCAAAATTCACACTCCAAAACACATTCAAAAAATACACTCAAAAACAATCCAAAACACACACTCGAAATCTTTCCAAATCACATTTCAAAATTCAGACTCGAAAAAACACACTCAAAAACACTCCAAAACACACTCCAAAACAGATGCTCCAGAACATTCCAAAACGCACACTCCAAAACACACACTCCAAAACACACTCCAAAACACTCCAAAATACTCCAAAACAAACACACCAAAACACTAACTCCAAAGCACACATTCCAAAATTCACACTCCAAAATTCACACTCCAAAAACGCAGTGCAATAAACTCCAAAAGACTCACTCCAAATCAATCACTCCAAAATACTCCAAAACATTCACTCCAAAACACTCACTCCAAAACATTAATTCCAAAACACACTCCAAAACACACTCCAAAACTCTCGATAACACTCCCAAACACTCACTGCAAAACACACTCAAAATCACACCGAAACACTCACTCCTGAAATTTCCAAAACACACTCCAAAACACTCCAAAACACTCACTCCAAAACTCTACAAAACACATTTCAAAATTCATACTCCGAAACATACACTCCAAAACACTCACTCCAAAACACAAACTCCAAAACACTCACTCCAAAATACACATTCCAAAACACATATTTCAAAATTCACACTCCAAAACACACACGCAAATACACTCCAAAACAATCACTCCAAAATACACACCGAAACAAAAACTACAAAAAACACACTCCAAAACAAACTCCAAAACAGTCTCCAAACCACTCACTCCAAAACACTCACTCCAAAACAAACACTCCAAAACACTCACTCGAAAACTCTCCAAAACACTCCCAAACACTCACTCATAAACACTCACTCCAAAACACACTCCAAAACACTCTCCAAAACACTCACTCCAAAATTCTCACTCCAAACCACACACACTCCAAAACACACTCCTAAACTCACACTCCAAAAGACACGCTCCAAAACTCACACTCCAAAACATACACTCCAAAACACTCACTCCAAAACACTCACTCCAAAACACACCGAAACACTCACGCCTGAAAATTCCAAAACACACTCCAAAACACTCCAGAACACACTCCAAAACTCTACAAAACACATTTCAAAATTCATACTCCAAAACACACACTCCAAAATACACACTCCAAAACACACACTCCAAAATTCACACTCCAAAACACATTCAAAAAATACACTCAAAAACAATCCAAAACACACTCCAAAACACACACTCGAAATCTTTCCAAAACACGTCAAAATTCATACTAGAAAAAACACACTCAAAAACACTCCAAAACACACTCCAAAACAGATGCTCCAGAACATTCCAAAATGCACACTCCAAAATTCTCACTCCAAAACACACACTCCAAAACACTCACTCCAAAACAAACACTCCAAAACACTCCAAAACAGACACGCCAAAACAGTAACTCCAAAACACACATTCCAAAATTCACACTCCAAAATTCACACTCCAAAAACGCAGTGCAATACACTCCAAAAGATTCACTCCAAATCAATCACTCCAAAATACTCCAAAACATTCACTCGAAAACACTCACTCCAAAACATTAATTCCAAAACACACTCCAATACACTCTCCAAAACTCTCGAAAACACTCGCAAACACTCACTCCAAAACACTCACTCCAAAACACTCACTCCAAAATACACCGAAACACTCACTCCTAAAATTTCCAAAGCACACTCCAAAACACTCCAAAACACTCACTCCAAAACTCTACAAAACACATTTCAAAATTCATACTCCAAAACACACACTCCAAAATTCACACTCCAAAACACATTCAAAAAATGCACTCAAAAACACACACTCGAAATCTTTCCAAAACACATTCGAAAACAGATGCTCCAGAACATTCCAAAACGCACACTCCAAAATTCTCACTCCAAAACACACACTCCAAAAAACTCACTCCAAAACACTCACTCCAAAACAGACACTCCAAAACACTCACTCCAAAGCACTCCAAAATACTCCAAAACAAACACGCCAAAACACTAACTCCAAAACACCCAGTCCAAAATTCACACTCCAAAATTCACACTCCAAAAACGCAGTGCAATACACTCCAAAAGACTCACTCCAAATCAATCACTCCAAAATACTCCAAAACATTCACTCCAAAACACTCACTCCAAAACATTAATTCCAAAACACACTCCAAATAACACTCCAAAACTCTCGAAAACACTCCCAAACACTCACTGCAAAACACACTCCAAAACACACACTCCAAAACAGTAAGCCCAAAATACTCACTCCAAAACACTCACTCCAAAACACACTCCAAAATACACCAAAACACTCACTCCTGAAATTTCCAAAGTACACTCCAAAACACTCCAAAACACACTCCAAAATTCTACAAAACACATTTCAAAATTCATACTCCGAAACATACACTCCAAAACACTCACTCCAAAACACAAACTCCAAAACACTCACTCCAAAATACACATTCCAAAACACATATTTCAAAATTCACACTCCAAAACACACACGCAAATACACTCCAAAACAATCACTCCAAAATACACACCGAAACAAAAACTACAAAAAACACACTCCAAAACAAACTCCAAAACAGTCTCCAAACCACTCACTCCAAAACACACACTCCAAAACACTCTAAAACACTCACTCCAAAACTCTCCAAAACACTCCCAAACACTCACTCATAAGCACTCACTCCAAAACACACTCCAAAACACTCTCCAAAACACACTCCAAAATTCTCACTCCAAAACACACATTCCAAAACAAAATCCAAAACACACACTCCAAAACACTCACTTCAAAACACACTCCTAAACTGACACTCCAAAAGACACGCTCCAAAACACACACTCCAAAACACACACTCGAAATCATTCCAAAACACATTTCAAGATTCACACTCCAAAACACACTCAAAAACACTCCAAAACACTCACTCCAAAATACACCGAAACACTCACGCCTGAAAATTCCAAAACACACTCCAAAACACTCCAGAACACACTCCAAAACTCTACAAAACACATTTCAAAATTCATACTCCAAAACACACACTCCAAAACAAACACTCCAAAACACGCCAAAACAAACACGCCATAACAGTAACTCCAAAACACACGTTCCAAAACTCACACTCCAAAATTCACACTCCAAAAACGCAGTGCAATACACTCCAAAAGACGCACTCCAAATCAATCACTCCAAAATACTCCAAAACATTCACTCGAAAACACTCACTCCAAAACATTAATTCCAAAACACACTCCAATACACACTCCAAAACTCTCGAAAACACTCGCAAACACTCACACCAAAACACACTCCAAAACACACACTCCAAAACAGTCAGTCCAAAATACTCACTCCAAAACACTCACTCCAAAATACACCGAAACACTCACTCCTAAAATTTCCAAAGCACACTCCAAAACACTCCAAAACACTCACTCCAAAACTCTACAAAACACATTTCAAAATTCATACTCCGAAACATACACTCCAAAACACTCACTCCAAAACTCTACAAAACACATTTCAAAATTCATACTCCGAAACATACACTCCAAAACACTCACTCCAAAACACAAACTCCAAAACACATACTTCAAAATACACCGAAACACTCATGCCTGAAAATTCCAAAACACACTCCAAAACACTCCAAAACACACTCCAAAACTCTACAAAACACATTTCAAACGCATACTCCAAAACACACACTCCAAAATACACACTCCAAAACACACACTCGAAATCTTTCCAAAACACATTTCAAAATTCATACTCGAAAAAACACACTCAAAAACACTCCAAAACACACTCCAAAACAGATGCTCCAGAACATTCCAAAACGCACACTCCAAAATTCTCACTCCAAAACACTCACTCCAAAACACTCATTCCAAAACACACATTCCAAAACACTCCAAAATACTCCAAAACAAACACGCCAAAACACTAACTCCAAAGCACACATTCCAAAACTCACACTCCAAAATTCACACTCCAAAAACGCAGTGCAATACACTCCAAAAGACTCACTCCAAATCAATCAATCCAAAACACGTCAAAATTCATACTCGAAAAAACACACTCAAAAACACTCCAAAACACACTCCAAAACAGATGCTCCAGAACATTCCAAAACGCACACTCCAAAATTCTCACTGCAAAACACACACTCCAAAACAGTCACTCCAAAACACACACTCCAAAACAAACACTCCAAAACACTCCAAAACAAACACGCCAAAACAGTAACTCCAAAACACACATTCCAAAATTCACACTCCAAAATTCACACTCCAAAAACGCAGTGCAATACACTCCAAAAGACTCACTCCAAATCAATCACTCCAAAATACTCCAAAACATTCACTCGAAAACACTCACTCCAAAACATTAATTCCAAAACACACTCCAAAACACACTCCAAAACTCTCGAAAACACTCCCAAACACTCACTGCAAAACACATTCCAAAACACACCGAAACACTCACTCCTGAAATTTCCAAAACACACTCCAAAACACTCCAAAACACTCACTCCAAAACTCTACAAAACACATTTCAAAATTCATACTCCGAAACATACACTCCAAAACACTCACTCCAAAACACAAACTCCAAAACACTCACTCCAAAATACACATTCCAAAACACATATTTCAAAATTCACACTCCAAAACACACACGCAAATACACTCCAAAACAATCACTCCAAAATACACACCGAAACAAAAACTACAAAAAACACACTCCAAAACAAACTCCAAAACAGTCTCCAAACCACTCACTCCAAAACACACTCCAAAACACACAATCCAAAACACTCCAAAACACTCTAAAACACTCACTCCAAAACTCTCCAAAACACTCCCAAACATTCACTCGTAAACACTCACTCCAAAACACACTCCAAAACACTCTCCAAAACACTCACTCCAAAATTCTCACTCCAAAACACACATTCCAAAACAAACTCCAAAACACTCACTCCAAAATTCTCACTCCAAAACACACACTCCAAAACACTCACTTCAAAACACACTCCTAAACTCACACTCCAAAGGACACGCTCCAAAACACACACTCCAAAACACACACTCGAAATCATTCCAAAACACATTTCAAGATTCACACTCCAAAACACACACTCAAAAACACTGCAAAACACACTCCAAAACAGATGCTCCAGAACATTCCATAACACTCACTCCAAAATTCTCAATCCAAAACAGACACTCCAAAACACTCACTCCAACACACTCACTCCAAAACACACTCTCGAAATCTTTCCAAAACACATTTCAAAATTCACACTCCAAAAAACACACTCAAAAACACTCCAAAACACACTCCAAAACATACACTCCAAAACACTCACTCCAAAACACTCGCTCCAAAACACTCACTCCAAAATACAACGAAACACTCACGCCTGAAAATTCCAAAACACACTCCAAAACACTCCAGAACACACTCCAAAACTCTACAAAACACATTTCAAAATTCATACACAAAAACACACACTCCAAAATACACACTCCAAAACACACACTCCAAAATTCACACTCCAAAACACATTCAAAAAATACACTCAAAAACAATCCAAAACACACTCCAAAACACACACTCGAAATCTTTCCAAAACACGTCAAAATTCATACTCGAAAAAACAGACTGAAAAACACTCCAAAACACACTCCAAAACAGACGCTCCAGAACATTCCAAAACGCACACTCCAAAACACACACTCCAAAACACACTCCAAAACACTCCAAAACAAACACAACAAAACAGTAACTCCAAAACACACATTCCAAAATTCACACTCCAAAAACGCAGTGCAATACACTGCAAAAGACTCACTCCAAATTAATCACTCCAAAATACTCCAAAACATTCACTCGAAAACACTCACTCCAAAATATTAATTCCAAAACACACTCCAAAACACACTCCAAAACACAAACTCCAAAATTCACACTCCAAAACACATTCAAAAAATACACTCAAAAACAATCCAAAACACACTCCAAAACACTCACTCCAAAACACAAACTCCAAAACACTCACTCCAAAATACACATTCCAAAACACATATTTCAAAATTCACACTCCAAAACACACACGCAAATACACTCCAAAACAATCACTCCAAAATACACACCGAAACAAAAACTACAAAAAACACACGCCAATACAAACTCCAAAACAGTCTCCAAACCACTCACTCCAAAACACTCACTCCAAAACACATACTCTAAAACACTCTAAAACACTCACTCCAAAACTCTCCAAACACTCCCAAACACTCACTCATAAGCACTCACTCCAAAACACACTCCAAAACACTCTCCAAAACACACTCCAAAATTCTCACTCCAAAACACACATTCCAAAACAAAATCCAAAACACACACTCCAAAACACTCACTTCAAAACACACTCCTAAACTGACACTCCAAAAGACACGCTCCAAAACACACACTCCAAAACACACACTCGAAATCATTCCAAAACACATTTCAAGATTCACACTCCAAAACACACTCAAAAACACTCCAAAACACTCACTCCAAAATACACCGAAACACTCACGCCTGAAAATTCCAAAACACACTCCAAAACACTCCAGAACACACTCCAAAACTCTACAAAACACATTTCAAAATTCATACTCCAAAACACACACTCCAAAACAAACACTCCAAAACACGCCAAAACAAACACGCCATAACAGTAACTCCAAAACACACGTTCCAAAACTCACACTCCAAAATTCACACTCCAAAAACGCAGTGCAATACACTCCAAAAGACGCACTCCAAATCAATCACTCCAAAATACTCCAAAACATTCACTCGAAAACACTCACTCCAAAACATTAATTCCAAAACACACTCCAATACACACTCCAAAACTCTCGAAAACACTCGCAAACACTCACACCAAAACACACTCCAAAACACACACTCCAAAACAGTCAGTCCAAAATACTCACTCCAAAACACTCACTCCAAAATACACCGAAACACTCACTCCTAAAATTTCCAAAGCACACTCCAAAACACTCCAAAACACTCACTCCAAAACTCTACAAAACACATTTCAAAATTCATACTCCGAAACATACACTCCAAAACACTCACTCCAAAACTCTACAAAACACATTTCAAAATTCATACTCCGAAACATACACTCCAAAACACTCACTCCAAAACACAAACTCCAAAACACATACTTCAAAATACACCGAAACACTCATGCCTGAAAATTCCAAAACACACTCCAAAACACTCCAAAACACACTCCAAAACTCTACAAAACACATTTCAAAACGCATACTCCAAAACACACACTCCAAAATACACACTCCAAAACACACACTCGAAATCTTTCCAAAACACATTTCAAAATTCATACTCGAAAAAACACACTCAAAAACACTCCAAAACACACTCCAAAACAGATGCTCCAGAACATTCCAAAACGCACACTCCAAAATTCTCACTCCAAAACACTCACTCCAAAACACTCATTCCAAAACACACATTCCAAAACACTCCAAAATACTCCAAAACAAACACGCCAAAACACTAACTCCAAAGCACACATTCCAAAATTCACACTCCAAAATTCACACTCCAAAAACGCAGTGCAATACACTCCAAAAGACTCACTCCAAATCAATCAATCCAAAACACGTCAAAATTCATACTCGAAAAAACACACTCAAAAACACTCCAAAACACTCCAAAACAGATGCTCCAGAACATTCCAAAACGCACACTCCAAAATTCTCACTGCAAAACACACACTCCAAAACAGTCACTCCAAAACACACACTCCAAAACAAACACTCCAAAACACTCCAAAACAAACACGCCAAAACAGTAACTCCAAAACACACATTCCAAAATTCACACTCCAAAATTCACACTCCAAAAACGCAGTGCAATACACTCCAAAAGACTCACTCCAAATCAATCACTCCAAAATACTCCAAAACATTCACTCGAAAACACTCACTCCAAAACATTAATTCCAAAACACACTCCAAAACACACTCCAAAACTCTCGAAAACACTCCCAAACACTCACTGCAAAACACATTCCAAAACACACCGAAACACTCACTCCTGAAATTTCCAAAACACACTCCAAAACACTCCAAAACACTCACTCCAAAACTCTACAAAACACATTTCAAAATTCATACTCCGAAACATACACTCCAAAACACTCACTCCAAAACACAAACTCCAAAACACTCACTCCAAAATACACATTCCAAAACACATATTTCAAAATTCACACTCCAAAACACACACGCAAATACACTCCAAAACAATCACTCCAAAATACACACCGAAACAAAAACTACAAAAAACACACTCCAAAACAAACTCCAAAACAGTCTCCAAACCATTCACTCCAAAACACACTCCAAAACACACAATCCAAAACACTCCAAAACACTCTAAAACACTCACTCCAAAACTCTCCAAAACACTCCCAAACATTCACTCGTAAACACTCACTCCAAAACACACTCCAAAACACTCTCCAAAACACTCACTCCAAAATTCTCACTCCAAAACACACATTCCAAAACAAACTCCAAAACACTCACTCCAAAATTCTCACTCCAAAACACACACTCCAAAACACTCACTTCAAAACACACTCCTAAACTCACACTCCAAAGGACACGCTCCAAAACACACACTCCAAAACACACACTCGAAATCATTCCAAAACACATTTCAAGATTCACACTCCAAAACACACACTCAAAAACACTGCAAAACACACTCCAAAACAGATGCTCCAGAACATTCCAAAACACTCACTCCAAAATTCTCAATCCAAAACAGACACTCCAAAACACTCACTCCAAAACACTCACTCCAAAACACACTCTCGAAATCTTTCCAAAACACATTTCAAAATTCACACTCCAAAAAACACACTCAAAAACACTCCAAAACACACTCCAAAACATACACTCCAAAACACTCACTCCAAAACACTCGCTCCAAAACACTCACTCCAAAATACAACGAAACACTCACGCCTGAAAATTCCAAAACACACTCCAAAACACTCCAGAACACACTCCAAAACTCTACAAAACACATTTCAAAATTCATACACAAAAACACACACCCCAAAATACACACTCCAAAACACACACTCCAAAATTCACACTCCAAAACACATTCAAAAAATACACTCAAAAACAATCCAAAACACACTCCAAAACACACACTCGAAATCTTTCCAAAACACGTCAAAATTCATACTCGAAAAAACAGACTGAAAAACACTCCAAAACACACTCCAAAACAGACGCTCCAGAACATTCCAAAACGCACACTCCAAAATTCTCACTCCAAAACACACACTCCAAAACACACTCCAAAACACTCCAAAACAAACACAACAAAACAGTAACTCCAAAACACACATTCCAAAATTCACACTCCAAAAACGCAGTGCAATACACTGCAAAAGACTCACTCCAAATTAATCACTCCAAAATACTCCAAAACATTCACTCGAAAACACTCACTCCAAAATATTAATTCCAAAACACACTCCAAAACACACTCCAAAACACTCGAAAACACTCCCAAACACTCACTCCAAAACACACACTCCAAAAGTCAGTCCAAAATACTCACTCCAAAACACTCACTCCAAAATACACCGAAACACTCACTCCTGAAATTTCCAAAGCACACTCCAAAACACTCCAAAACACTCACTCCAAAACTCTACAAAACACATTTCAAAATTCATACTCCGAAACATACACTCCAAAACACTCACTCCAAAACACAAACTCCAAAACACACACTTCAAAATGCACCGAAACACTCACGCCTGAAACTTCCAAAAAACACTCCAAAACACTCCAAAACAAATTCCAAAACTCTACAAAACACATTTCAAAATTCATACTCCAAAACACACATTCCAAGATTCACACTCCAAAACACATTCAAAAAATACACTCAAAAACAATCCAAAACACACTCCAAAACACACACTCGAAATCTTTCCAAAACACGTCAAAATTCATCCTCGAAAAAACACACTCAAAAACACTCCAAAACACACTCCAAAACAGACGCTCCAGAACATTCCAAAACGCACACTCCAAAATTCTCACTCCAAAACACACACTCCAAAACACTCACTCCAAAACACTCCAAAACAAACACGCCAAAACAGTAACTCCAAAACACACATTCCAAAATTAACACTCCAAAAACGCAGTGCAAAAGACTCCAAAAGACTCACTCCAAATCAATCACTCCAAAATACTCCAAAACATTCACTCGAAAACACTCACTCCAAAACATTAATTCCAAAACACACTCCAAAACACTCCAAAACTCTCGAAAACACTCCCAAACACTCACTCCAAAACACACTCCAAAACACACACTCCAAAACAGTCAGTCCAAAATACTCACTCCAAAACATTCACACCAAAATACACCGAAACACTCACTCCTGAAATTTCCAAAGCACACTCCAAAACACTCCAAAACACTGACTCCAAAACTCCACAAAACACATTTCAAAATTCATACTCCGAAACATACACTCCAAAACACTCACTCCAAAACACAAACTCCAAAACACACACTTCAAAATACACCGAAACACTCACGCCTGAAAATTCCAAAACACGCTCCAAAACACTCCAACACAAACTCCAAAACTCTACAAAACACATTTCAAAATTCATACTCCAAAACACACATTCCAAGATTCACAATCCAAAACACATTCAAATAATACACTCAAAAACAATCCAAAACACACTCCAAAACACACACGCGAAATCTTTCCAAAACACATTTCAAAATTCATACTCGAAAAAACACACTCAAAAACACTCCAAAACACACTCCAAAACAGATGCTCCAGAACATTCCAAAACGCACACTCCAAAATTCTCACCTCAAAGCACACACTCCAGAACACTCACTCCAAAACACTCACTCCAAAACTCTCGAAAACACTCCCAAACACTCACTCCAAAACACACTCCAAAACACACACTCCAAACCAGTCAGTCCAAAATACTCACTCCAAAACACTCACTCCTAAAATTTCCAAAGCACACTACAAAACACTCCAAAATACTCACTCCAAAACTCTACAAAACACATTTCAAAATTCATACTCCGAAACATACACTCCAAAACACTCACTCCAAAACTCTACAAAACACATTTCAAAATTCATACTCCGAAACATACACTCCAAAACACTCACTCCAAAACACAAACTCCAAAGCACACATTTCAAAATAAACCGAAACACTCATGCCTGAAAATTCCAAAACACAATCCAAAACTCTACAAAACACATTTCAAAATTCATACTCCAAAACACACAATCCAAAATTCATACTCCAAAACACATTCAAAAAATACACTCAAAAACAATCCAAAACACACTCCAAAACACACACTCGAAATCTTTCCAAAACACATTTCAAAATTCATACTCGAAAAAACACTCAAAAACACTCCAAAACACACTCCAAAACAGATGCTCCAGAACATTCCAAAACGCACACTCCAAAATTCTCACTCCAAAACACACACTCCAAAACACTCACTCCAAAACACACACTCCAAAACACTCACTCCAAAGCACTCCAAAATATTCCAAAACAAACACGCCAAAACACTAACTCCAAAGCACACATTCCAAAATTCACACTCCAAAATTCACACTCCAAAAACGCAGTGCAATACACTCCAAAAGACTCACTCCAAATCAATCAATCCAAAACACGTCAAAATTCATACTCGAAAAAACACACTCAAAAACACTCCAAAACACTCCAAAACAGATGCTCCAGAACATTCCAAAACGCACACTCCAAAATTCTCACTGCAAAACACACACTCCAAAACAGTCACTCCAAAACACACACTCCAAAACAAACACTCCAAAACACTCCAAAACAAACACGCCAAAACAGTAACTCCAAAACACACATTCCAAAATTCACACTCCAAAATTCACACTCCAAAAACGCAGTGCAATACACTCCAAAAGACTCACTCCAAATCAATCACTCCAAAATACTCCAAAACATTCACTCGAAAACACTCACTCCAAAACATTAATTCCAAAACACACTCCAAAACACACTCCAAAACTCTCGAAAACACTCCCAAACACTCACTGCAAAACACATTCCAAAACACACCGAAACACTCACTCCTGAAATTTCCAAAACACACTCCAAAACACTCCAAAACACTCACTCCAAAACTCTACAAAACACATTTCAAAATTCATACTCCGAAACATACACTCCAAAACACTCACTCCAAAACACAAACTCCAAAACACTCACTCCAAAATACACATTCCAAAACACATATTTCAAAATTCACACTCCAAAACACACACGCAAATACACTCCAAAACAATCACTCCAAAATACACACCGAAACAAAAACTACAAAAAACACACTCCAAAACAAACTCCAAAACAGTCTCCAAACCACTCACTCCAAAACACACTCCAAAACACACAATCCAAAACACTCCAAAACACTCTAAAACACTCACTCCAAAACTCTCCAAAACACTCCCAAACATTCACTCGTAAACACTCACTCCAAAACACACTCCAAAACACTCTCCAAAACACTCACTCCAAAATTCTCACTCCAAAACACACATTCCAAAACAAACTCCAAAACACTCACTCCAAAATTCTCACTCCAAAACACACACTCCAAAACACTCACTTCAAAACACACTCCTAAACTCACACTCCAAAGGACACGCTCCAAAACACACACTCCAAAACACACACTCGAAATCATTCCAAAACACATTTCAAGATTCACACTCCAAAACACACACTCAAAAACACTGCAAAACACACTCCAAAACAGATGCTCCAGAACATTCCATAACACTCACTCCAAAATTCTCAATCCAAAACAGACACTCCAAAACACTCACTCCAACACACTCACTCCAAAACACACTCTCGAAATCTTTCCAAAACACATTTCAAAATTCACACTCCAAAAAACACACTCAAAAACACTCCAAAACACACTCCAAAACATACACTCCAAAACACTCACTCCAAAACACTCGCTCCAAAACACTCACTCCAAAATACAACGAAACACTCACGCCTGAAAATTCCAAAACACACTCCAAAACACTCCAGAACACACTCCAAAACTCTACAAAACACATTTCAAAATTCATACACAAAAACACACACTCCAAAATACACACTCCAAAACACACACTCCAAAATTCACACTCCAAAACACATTCAAAAAATACACTCAAAAACAATCCAAAACACACTCCAAAACACACACTCGAAATCTTTCCAAAACACGTCAAAATTCATACTCGAAAAAACAGACTGAAAAACACTCCAAAACACACTCCAAAACAGACGCTCCAGAACATTCCAAAACGCACACTCCAAAACACACACTCCAAAACACACTCCAAAACACTCCAAAACAAACACAACAAAACAGTAACTCCAAAACACACATTCCAAAATTCACACTCCAAAAACGCAGTGCAATACACTGCAAAAGACTCACTCCAAATTAATCACTCCAAAATACTCCAAAACATTCACTCGAAAACACTCACTCCAAAATATTAATTCCAAAACACACTCCAAAACACACTCCAAAACACAAACTCCAAAATTCACACTCCAAAACACATTCAAAAAATACACTCAAAAACAATCCAAAACACACTCCAAAACACTCACTCCAAAACACAAACTCCAAAACACTCACTCCAAAATACACATTCCAAAACACATATTTCAAAATTCACACTCCAAAACACACACGCAAATACACTCCAAAACAATCACTCCAAAATACACACCGAAACAAAAACTACAAAAAACACACGCCAATACAAACTCCAAAACAGTCTCCAAACCACTCACTCCAAAACACTCACTCCAAAACACATACTCTAAAACACTCTAAAACACTCACTCCAAAACTCTCCAAACACTCCCAAACACTCACTCATAAGCACTCACTCCAAAACACACTCCAAAACACTCTCCAAAACACACTCCAAAATTCTCACTCCAAAACACACATTCCAAAACAAAATCCAAAACACACACTCCAAAACACTCACTTCAAAACACACTCCTAAACTGACACTCCAAAAGACACGCTCCAAAACACACACTCCAAAACACACACTCGAAATCATTCCAAAACACATTTCAAGATTCACACTCCAAAACACACTCAAAAACACTCCAAAACACTCACTCCAAAATACACCGAAACACTCACGCCTGAAAATTCCAAAACACACTCCAAAACACTCCAGAACACACTCCAAAACTCTACAAAACACATTTCAAAATTCATACTCCAAAACACACACTCCAAAACAAACACTCCAAAACACGCCAAAACAAACACGCCATAACAGTAACTCCAAAACACACGTTCCAAAACTCACACTCCAAAATTCACACTCCAAAAACGCAGTGCAATACACTCCAAAAGACGCACTCCAAATCAATCACTCCAAAATACTCCAAAACATTCACTCGAAAACACTCACTCCAAAACATTAATTCCAAAACACACTCCAATACACACTCCAAAACTCTCGAAAACACTCGCAAACACTCACACCAAAACACACTCCAAAACACACACTTCAAAACAGTCAGTCCAAAATACTCACTCCAAAACACTCACTCCAAAATACACCGAAACACTCACTCCTAAAATTTCCAAAGCACACTCCAAAACACTCCAAAACACTCACTCCAAAACTCTACAAAACACATTTCAAAATTCATACTCCGAAACATACACTCCAAAACACTCACTCCAAAACTCTACAAAACACATTTCAAAATTCATACTCCGAAACATACACTCCAAAACACTCACTCCAAAACACAAACTCCAAAACACATACTTCAAAATACACCGAAACACTCATGCCTGAAAATTCCAAAACACACTCCAAAACACTCCAAAACACACTCCAAAACTCTACAAAACACATTTCAAAACGCATACTCCAAAACACACACTCCAAAATACACACTCCAAAACACACACTCGAAATCTTTCCAAAACACATTTCAAAATTCATACTCGAAAAAACACACTCAAAAACACTCCAAAACACACTCCAAAACAGATGCTCCAGAACATTCCAAAACGCACACTCCAAAATTCTCACTCCAAAACACTCACTCCAAAACACTCATTCCAAAACACACATTCCAAAACACTCCAAAATACTCCAAAACAAACACGCCAAAACACTAACTCCAAAGCACACATTCCAAAATTCACACTCCAAAATTCACACTCCAAAAACGCAGTGCAATACACTCCAAAAGACTCACTCCAAATCAATCAATCCAAAACACGTCAAAATTCATACTCGAAAAAACACACTCAAAAACACTCCAAAACACTCCAAAACAGATGCTCCAGAACATTCCAAAACGCACACTCCAAAATTCTCACTGCAAAACACACACTCCAAAACAGTCACTCCAAAACACACACTCCAAAACAAACACTCCAAAACACTCCAAAACAAACACGCCAAAACAGTAACTCCAAAACACACATTCCAAAATTCACACTCCAAAATTCACACTCCAAAAACGCAGTGCAATACACTCCAAAAGACTCACTCCAAATCAATCACTCCAAAATACTCCAAAACATTCACTCGAAAACACTCACTCCAAAACATTAATTCCAAAACACACTCCAAAACACACTCCAAAACTCTCGAAAACACTCCCAAACACTCACTGCAAAACACATTCCAAAACACACCGAAACACTCACTCCTGAAATTTCCAAAACACACTCCAAAACACTCCAAAACACTCACTCCAAAACTCTACAAAACACATTTCAAAATTCATACTCCGAAACATACACTCCAAAACACTCACTCCAAAACACAAACTCCAAAACACTCACTCCAAAATACACATTCCAAAACACATATTTCAAAATTCACACTCCAAAACACACACGCAAATACACTCCAAAACAATCACTCCAAAATACACACCGAAACAAAAACTACAAAAAACACACTCCAAAACAAACTCCAAAACAGTCTCCAAACCATTCACTCCAAAACACACTCCAAAACACACAATCCAAAACACTCCAAAACACTCTAAAACACTCACTCCAAAACTCTCCAAAACACTCCCAAACATTCACTCGTAAACACTCACTCCAAAACACACTCCAAAACACTCTCCAAAACACTCACTCCAAAATTCTCACTCCAAAACACACATTCCAAAACAAACTCCAAAACACTCACTCCAAAATTCTCACTCCAAAACACACACTCCAAAACACTCACTTCAAAACACACTCCTAAACTCACACTCCAAAGGACACGCTCCAAAACACACACTCCAAAACACACACTCGAAATCATTCCAAAACACATTTCAAGATTCACACTCCAAAACACACACTCAAAAACACTGCAAAACACACTCCAAAACAGATGCTCCAGAACATTCCAAAACACTCACTCCAAAATTCTCAATCCAAAACAGACACTCCAAAACACTCACTCCAAAACACTCACTCCAAAACACACTCTCGAAATCTTTCCAAAACACATTTCAAAATTCACACTCCAAAAAACACACTCAAAAACACTCCAAAACACACTCCAAAACATACACTCCAAAACACTCACTCCAAAACACTCGCTCCAAAACACTCACTCCAAAATACAACGAAACACTCACGCCTGAAAATTCCAAAACACACTCCAAAACACTCCAGAACACACTCCAAAACTCTACAAAACACATTTCAAAATTCATACACAAAAACACACACCCCAAAATACACACTCCAAAACACACACTCCAAAATTCACACTCCAAAACACATTCAAAAAATACACTCAAAAACAATCCAAAACACACTCCAAAACACACACTCGAAATCTTTCCAAAACACGTCAAAATTCATACTCGAAAAAACAGACTGAAAAACACTCCAAAACACACTCCAAAACAGACGCTCCAGAACATTCCAAAACGCACACTCCAAAATTCTCACTCCAAAACACACACTCCAAAACACACTCCAAAACACTCCAAAACAAACACAACAAAACAGTAACTCCAAAACACACATTCCAAAATTCACACTCCAAAAACGCAGTGCAATACACTGCAAAAGACTCACTCCAAATTAATCACTCCAAAATACTCCAAAACATTCACTCGAAAACACTCACTCCAAAATATTAATTCCAAAACACACTCCAAAACACACTCCAAAACACTCGAAAACACTCCCAAACACTCACTCCAAAACACACACTCCAAAAGTCAGTCCAAAATACTCACTCCAAAACACTCACTCCAAAATACACCGAAACACTCACTCCTGAAATTTCCAAAGCACACTCCAAAACACTCCAAAACACTCACTCCAAAACTCTACAAAACACATTTCAAAATTCATACTCCGAAACATACACTCCAAAACACTCACTCCAAAACACAAACTCCAAAACACACAATTCAAAATGCACCGAAACACTCACGCCTGAAACTTCCAAAAAACACTCCAAAACACTCCAAAACAAATTCCAAAACTCTACAAAACACATTTCAAAATTCATACTCCAAAACACACATTCCAAGATTCACACTCCAAAACACATTCAAAAAATACACTCAAAAACAATCCAAAACACACTCCAAAACACACACTCGAAATCTTTCCAAAACACGTCAAAATTCATCCTCGAAAAAACACACTCAAAAACACTCCAAAACACACTCCAAAACAGACGCTCCAGAACATTCCAAAACGCACACTCCAAAATTCTCACTCCAAAACACACACTCCAAAACACTCACTCCAAAACACTCCAAAACAAACACGCCAAAACAGTAACTCCAAAACACACATTCCAAAATTAACACTCCAAAAACGCAGTGCAAAAGACTCCAAAAGACTCACTCCAAATCAATCACTCCAAAATACTCCAAAACATTCACTCGAAAACACTCACTCCAAAACATTAATTCCAAAACACACTCCAAAACACTCCAAAACTCTCGAAAACACTCCCAAACACTCACTCCAAAACACACTCCAAAACACACACTCCAAAACAGTCAGTCCAAAATACTCACTCCAAAACATTCACACCAAAATACACCGAAACACTCACTCCTGAAATTTCCAAAGCACACTCCAAAACACTGACTCCAAAACTCCACAAAACACATTTCAAAATTCATACTCCGAAACATACACTCCAAAACACTCACTCCAAAACACAAACTCCAAAACACACACTTCAAAATACACCGAAACACTCACGCCTGAAAATTCCAAAACACGCTCCAAAACACTCCAACACAAACTCCAAAACTCTACAAAACACATTTCAAAATTCATACTCCAAAACACACATTCCAAGATTCACAATCCAAAACACATTCAAATAATACACTCAAAAACAATCCAAAACACACTCCAAAACACACACGCGAAATCTTTCCAAAACACATTTCAAAATTCATACTCGAAAAAACACACTCAAAAACACTCCAAAACACACTCCAAAACAGATGCTCCAGAACATTCCAAAACGCACACTCCAAAATTCTCACCTCAAAGCACACACTCCAGAACACTCACTCCAAAACACTCACTCCAAAACTCTCGAAAACACTCCCAAACACTCACTCCAAAACACACTCCAAAACACACACTCCAAACCAGTCAGTCCAAAATACTCACTCCAAAACACTCACTCCTAAAATTTCCAAAGCACACTACAAAACACTCCAAAATACTCACTCCAAAACTCTACAAAACACATTTCAAAATTCATACTCCGAAACATACACTCCAAAACACTCACTCCAAAACTCTACAAAACACATTTCAAAATTCATACTCCGAAACATACACTCCAAAACACTCACTCCAAAACACAAACTCCAAAGCACACATTTCAAAATAAACCGAAACACTCATGCCTGAAAATTCCAAAACACAATCCAAAACTCTACAAAACACATTTCAAAATTCATACTCCAAAACACACAATCCAAAATTCATACTCCAAAACACATTCAAAAAATACACTCAAAAACAATCCAAAACACACTCCAAAACACACACTCGAAATCTTTCCAAAACACATTTCAAAATTCATACTCGAAAAAACACTCAAAAACACTCCAAAACACACTCCAAAACAGATGCTCCAGAACATTCCAAAACGCACACTCCAAAATTCTCACTCCAAAACACACACTCCAAAACACTCACTCCAAAACACACACTCCAAAACACTCACTCCAAAGCACTCCAAAATATTCCAAAACAAACACGCCAAAACACTAACTCCAAAGCACACATTCCAAAATTCACACTCCAAAATTCACACTCCAAAAACGCAGTGCAATACACTCCAAAAGACTCACTCCAAATCAATCAATCCAAAACACGTCAAAATTCATACTCGAAAAAACACACTCAAAAACACTCCAAAACACTCCAAAACAGATGCTCCAGAACATTCCAAAACGCACACTCCAAAATTCTCACTGCAAAACACACACTCCAAAACAGTCACTCCAAAACACACACTCCAAAACAAACACTCCAAAACACTCCAAAACAAACACGCCAAAACAGTAACTCCAAAACACACATTCCAAAATTCACACTCCAAAATTCACACTCCAAAAACGCAGTGCAATACACTCCAAAAGACTCACTCCAAATCAATCACTCCAAAATACTCCAAAACATTCACTCGAAAACACTCACTCCAAAACATTAATTCCAAAACACACTCCAAAACACACTCCAAAACTCTCGAAAACACTCCCAAACACTCACTGCAAAACACATTCCAAAACACACCGAAACACTCACTCCTGAAATTTCCAAAACACACTCCAAAACACTCCAAAACACTCACTCCAAAACTCTACAAAACACATTTCAAAATTCATACTCCGAAACATACACTCCAAAACACTCACTCCAAAACACAAACTCCAAAACACTCACTCCAAAATACACATTCCAAAACACATATTTCAAAATTCACACTCCAAAACACACACGCAAATACACTCCAAAACAATCACTCCAAAATACACACCGAAACAAAAACTACAAAAAACACACTCCAAAACAAACTCCAAAACAGTCTCCAAACCATTCACTCCAAAACACACTCCAAAACACACAATCCAAAACACTCCAAAACACTCTAAAACACTCACTCCAAAACTCTCCAAAACACTCCCAAACATTCACTCGTAAACACTCACTCCAAAACACACTCCAAAACACTCTCCAAAACACTCACTCCAAAATTCTCACTCCAAAACACACATTCCAAAACAAACTCCAAAACACTCACTCCAAAATTCTCACTCCAAAACACACACTCCAAAACACTCACTTCAAAACACACTCCTAAACTCACACTCCAAAGGACACGCTCCAAAACACACACTCCAAAACACACACTCGAAATCATTCCAAAACACATTTCAAGATTCACACTCCAAAACACACACTCAAAAACACTGCAAAACACACTCCAAAACAGATGCTCCAGAACATTCCAAAACACTCACTCCAAAATTCTCAATCCAAAACAGACACTCCAAAACACTCACTCCAAAACACTCACTCCAAAACACACTCTCGAAATCTTTCCAAAACACATTTCAAAATTCACACTCCAAAAAACACACTCAAAAACACTCCAAAACACACTCCAAAACATACACTCCAAAACACTCACTCCAAAACACTCGCTCCAAAACACTCACTCCAAAATACAACGAAACACTCACGCCTGAAAATTCCAAAACACACTCCAAAACACTCCAGAACACACTCCAAAACTCTACAAAACACATTTCAAAATTCATACACAAAAACACACACCCCAAAATACACACTCCAAAACACACACTCCAAAATTCACACTCCAAAACACATTCAAAAAATACACTCAAAAACAATCCAAAACACACTCCAAAACACACACTCGAAATCTTTCCAAAACACGTCAAAATTCATACTCGAAAAAACAGACTGAAAAACACTCCAAAACACACTCCAAAACAGACGCTCCAGAACATTCCAAAACGCACACTCCAAAATTCTCACTCCAAAACACACACTCCAAAACACACTCCAAAACACTCCAAAACAAACACAACAAAACAGTAACTCCAAAACACACATTCCAAAATTCACACTCCAAAAACGCAGTGCAATACACTGCAAAAGACTCACTCCAAATTAATCACTCCAAAATACTCCAAAACATTCACTCGAAAACACTCACTCCAAAATATTAATTCCAAAACACACTCCAAAACACACTCCAAAACACTCGAAAACACTCCCAAACACTCACTCCAAAACACACACTCCAAAAGTCAGTCCAAAATACTCACTCCAAAACACTCACTCCAAAATACACCGAAACACTCACTCCTGAAATTTCCAAAGCACACTCCAAAACACTCCAAAACACTCACTCCAAAACTCTACAAAACACATTTCAAAATTCATACTCCGAAACATACACTCCAAAACACTCACTCCAAAACACAAACTCCAAAACACACACTTCAAAATGCACCGAAACACTCACGCCTGAAACTTCCAAAAAACACTCCAAAACACTCCAAAACAAATTCCAAAACTCTACAAAACACATTTCAAAATTCATACTCCAAAACACACATTCCAAGATTCACACTCCAAAACACATTCAAAAAATACACTCAAAAACAATCCAAAACACACTCCAAAACACACACTCGAAATCTTTCCAAAACACGTCAAAATTCATCCTCGAAAAAACACACTCAAAAACACTCCAAAACACACTCCAAAACAGACGCTCCAGAACATTCCAAAACGCACACTCCAAAATTCTCACTCCAAAACACACACTCCAAAACACTCACTCCAAAACACTCCAAAACAAACACGCCAAAACAGTAACTCCAAAACACACATTCCAAAATTAACACTCCAAAAACGCAGTGCAAAAGACTCCAAAAGACTCACTCCAAATCAATCACTCCAAAATACTCCAAAACATTCACTCGAAAACACTCACTCCAAAACATTAATTCCAAAACACACTCCAAAACACTCCAAAACTCTCGAAAACACTCCCAAACACTCACTCCAAAACACACTCCAAAACACACACTCCAAAACAGTCAGTCCAAAATACTCACTCCAAAACATTCACACCAAAATACACCGAAACACTCACTCCTGAAATTTCCAAAGCACACTCCAAAACACTCCAAAACACTGACTCCAAAACTCCACAAAACACATTTCAAAATTCATACTCCGAAACATACACTCCAAAACACTCACTCCAAAACACAAACTCCAAAACACACACTTCAAAATACACCGAAACACTCACGCCTGAAAATTCCAAAACACGCTCCAAAACACTCCAACACAAACTCCAAAACTCTACAAAACACATTTCAAAATTCATACTCCAAAACACACATTCCAAGATTCACAATCCAAAACACATTCAAATAATACACTCAAAAACAATCCAAAACACACTCCAAAACACACACGCGAAATCTTTCCAAAACACATTTCAAAATTCATACTCGAAAAAACACACTCAAAAACACTCCAAAACACACTCCAAAACAGATGCTCCAGAACATTCCAAAACGCACACTCCAAAATTCTCACCTCAAAGCACACACTCCAGAACACTCACTCCAAAACACTCACTCCAAAACTCTCGAAAACACTCCCAAACACTCACTCCAAAACACACTCCAAAACACACACTCCAAACCAGTCAGTCCAAAATACTCACTCCAAAACACTCACTCCTAAAATTTCCAAAGCACACTACAAAACACTCCAAAATACTCACTCCAAAACTCTACAAAACACATTTCAAAATTCATACTCCGAAACATACACTCCAAAACACTCACTCCAAAACTCTACAAAACACATTTCAAAATTCATACTCCGAAACATACACTCCAAAACACTCACTCCAAAACACAAACTCCAAAGCACACATTTCAAAATAAACCGAAACACTCATGCCTGAAAATTCCAAAACACAATCCAAAACTCTACAAAACACATTTCAAAATTCATACTCCAAAACACACAATCCAAAATTCATACTCCAAAACACATTCAAAAAATACACTCAAAAACAATCCAAAACACACTCCAAAACACACACTCGAAATCTTTCCAAAACACATTTCAAAATTCATACTCGAAAAAACACTCAAAAACACTCCAAAACACACTCCAAAACAGATGCTCCAGAACATTCCAAAACGCACACTCCAAAATTCTCACTCCAAAACACACACTCCAAAACACTCACTCCAAAACACACACTCCAAAACACTCACTCCAAAGCACTCCAAAATATTCCAAAACAAACACGCCAAAACACTAACTCCAAAACACACATTCCAATATTCCCACTCCAAAATTCACACTCCAAAAACGCAGTGCAATACACTCCAAAAGACTCACTCCAAATCAATCACTCCAAAATACTCCAAAACATTCACTCCAAAACACTCGTTCCAAAACATTAATTCCAAAACACACTCCAAAACACACTCCAAAACTCTCGAAAACACTCCCAAACACTCACTGCAAAACACACTCCAAAACACACACTCCAAAACAGTAAGTCCAAAATACACACTCCAAAACACACTCCAAAACACACTCCAAAATTCACACTCCAAAACACATTCAAAAAATACACTCAAAAACAATCCAAAACACACTCCAAAACACACACTCGAAATCTTTCCAAAACACGTCAAAATTCATCCTCGAAAAAACACACTCAAAAACACTCCAAAACACACTCCAAAACAGACGCTCCAGAACATTCCAAAATGCACACTCCAAAATTCTCACTCCAAAACACACACTCCAAAACACTCACTCCAAAACACTCCAAAACAAACACGCCAAAACAGTAACTCCAAAACACACATTCCAAAATTAACACTCCAAAAACGCAGTGCAAAAGACTCCAAAAGACTCACTCCAAATCAATCACTCCAAAATACTCCAAAACATTCACTCGAAAACACTCACTCCAAAACATTAATTCCAAAACACACTCCAAAACACTCCAAAACTCTCGAAAACACTCCCAAACACTCACTCCAAAACACACTCCAAAACACACACTCCAAAACAGTCAGTCCAAAATACTCACTCCAAAACATTCACACCAAAATACACCGAAACACTCACTCCTGAAATTTCCAAAGCACACTCCAAAACACTCCAAAACACTGACTCCAAAACTCCACAAAACACATTTCAAAATTCATACTCCGAAACATACACTCCAAAACACTCACTCCAAAACACAAACTCCAAAACACACACTTCAAAATACACCGAAACACTCACGCCTGAAAATTCCAAAACACGCTCCAAAACACTCCAACACAAACTCCAAAACTCTACAAAACACATTTCAAAATTCATACTCCAAAACACACATTCCAAGATTCACAATCCAAAACACATTCAAATAATACACTCAAAAACAATCCAAAACACACTCCAAAACACACACTCGAAATCTTTCCAAAACACATTTCAAAATTCATACTCGAAAAAACACACTCAAAAACACTCCAAAACACACTCCAAAACAGATGCTCCAGAACATTCCAAAACGCACACTCCAAAATTCTCACCTCAAAGCACACACTCCAGAACACTCACTCCAAAACACTCACTCCAAAACTCTCCAAAACACTCCCAAACACACTCGTAAACACTCCAAAACACACTCCAAAACACTCTCCAAAACACTCACTCCAAAATTCTCACTCCAAACCACACACACTCCAAAACACACTCCTAAACTCACACTCCAAAAGACACGCTCCAAAACACACACTCCAAAACATACACTCCAAAACACTCACTACAAAACACTCACTCCAAAATACACCGAAACACTCATGCCTGAAAATTCCAAAACACACTCCAAAATAGTCCAGAACACACTCTAAAACTCTACAAAACACATTTCAAAATTCATACTCCAAAACACACAATCCAAAATTCACACTCGAAAACACATTCAAAAAATACACTCAAAAACAATCCAAAACACACTCCAAAACACACACTCGAAATCTTTCCAAAACACATTTCAAAATTCATACTCGAAAAAACACACACAAAAACACTCCAAAACACACTCCAAAACAGATGCTCCAGAACATTCCAAAACGCACACTCCAATATTCTCACTCCAAAACACACACTCCAAAACACTCACTCCAAAACACACACTCCAAAACACTCACTCCAAAACACTCACTCCAAAGCACTCCAAAATATTCCAAAACAAACACGCCAAAACACTAACTCCAAAACACACATTCCAATATTCCCACTCCAAAATTCACACTCCAAAAACGCAGTGCAATACACTCCAAAAGACTCACTCCAAATCAATCACTCCAAAATACTCCAAAACATTCACTCCAAAACACTCGTTCCAAAACATTAATTCCAAAACACACTCCAAAACACACTCCAAAACTCTCGAAAACACTCCCAAACACTCACTGCAAAACACACTCCAAAACACACACTCCAAAACAGTAAGTCCAAAATACTCACTCCAAAACACACTCCAAAACACACTCCAAAATACACCGAAACACTCACTCCTGAAATTTCCAAAACACACTCCAAAACACTCCAAAACACTCACTCCAAAACTCTACAAAACACATTTCAAAATTCATACTCCGAAACATACACTCCAAAACACTCACTCCAAAACACAAACTCCAAAACACTCACTCCAAAATACACATTCCAAAACACATATTTCAAAATTCACACTCCAAAACACACACGCAAATACACTCCAAAACAATCACTCCAAAATACACACCGAAACAAAAACTACAAAAAACACACTCCAAAACAAACTCCAAAACAGTCTCCAAACCACTCACTCCAAAACACTCACTCCAAAACACACACTCCAAAACACTCCAAAACACTCTAAAACACTCACTCCAAAACTCTCCAAAACACTCCCAAACACTCACTCATAAACACTCACTCCAAAACAAACTCCAAAACACTCCAAAACACTCACTCCAAAATTCTCACTCCAAAACACACATTCGAAAACAAACACCAAAACACACTCCAAAATTCTCACTCCAAAACAC
Organism: Somniosus microcephalus; assembly: GCF_052327205.1. Classification (NCBI taxonomy): domain Eukaryota; kingdom Metazoa; phylum Chordata; class Chondrichthyes; order Squaliformes; family Somniosidae; genus Somniosus; species Somniosus microcephalus. Next base: position 101,785 of record NW_028225904.1, read on the forward strand.
ACACTCCAAAACACTCACTTCAAAACACACTCCTAAACTCACACTCCAAAAGACACGCTCCAAAACACACACTCGAAATCATCCCAAAACACATTTCAAGATTCATACTCCAAAACACACACTCAAAAACACTGCAAAACACACTCCAAAACAGATGCTCCAGAACATTCCATAACACTCACTCCAAAATTCTCAATCCAAAACACACACTCCAAAACACTCACTCCAAAACACTCACTCCAAAACACTCACTCGAAATCTTTCCAAAACATATTTCAAAATTCACACTCCAAAAAACACACTCAAAAACACTCCAAAACACACTCCAAAACATACACTCCAAAGCACTCACTCCAAAACACTCACTCCAAAACACTCACTCCAAAATACACCGAAACACTCACGCCTGAAAATTCCAAAACACACTCCAAAACACTCCAGAATACACTCCAAAACTCTGCAAAACACATTTCAAAATTCATACTCAAAAATACACACTCCAAAATTCACACTCCAAAAACGCAGTGCAATACACTCCAAAAGTCTCACTCCAAATCAATCACTCCAAAATACTCCAAAACATTCACTCGAAAACACACTCCAAAACATTAATTCCAAAACACACTCCAAAACACACTCCAAAACTCTCGAAAACACTCCCAAACACTCACTCCAAAACACACTCCAAAACACACACTCCAAAACAGTCAGTCCAAAATACTCACTCCAAAATACACCGAAACATTCACGCCTGAAAATTCCAAAACACACTCCAAAACACTCCAAAACACACTCCAAAACACACACTCCAAAACACTCCAAAACACTCTAAAACACTCACTCCAAAACTCTACAAAACACATTTCAAAATTCATACTCCAAAACACACACTCCAAAACACACACTCCTAAATACACACTCCAAAACACATTCAAAAAAAAACTCAAAAACAATCCAAAACACACTCCAAAACACAGATTCGAAATCTTTCCAAAACACGTCAAAATTCATACTCGAAAAAACACACTCAAAAACACTCCAAAACACACTCCAAAACAGATGCTCCAGAACATTCCAAAACGCACACTCCAAAATTCTAACTCCAAAACACACACTCCAAAACACACTCCAAAACACACACTCCAAAACAAACACTCCAAAACACTCCAAAACAAACACGCCAAAACAGGAACTCCAAAACACACATTCCAAAATTCACACTCCAAAATTCACACTCCAAAAACGCAGTGCAATACACTCCAAAAGACTCACTCCAAATCAATCACTCCAAAATACTCCAAAACATTCACTCGAAAACACTCACTCCAAAACATTAATTCCAAAACACACTCCAAAACTCTCGAAAACACTCCCAAACACTCACTCCAAAACACACTCCAAAACACACACTCCAAACCAGTCAGTCCAAAATACTCACTCCAAAACACTCACTCCTAAAATTTCCAAAGCACACTACAAAACACTCCAAAATACTCACTCCAAAACTCTACAAAACACATTTCAAAATTCATACTCCGAAACATACACTCCAAAACACTCACTCCAAAACACAAACTCCAAAGCACACATTTCAAAATAAACCGAAACACTCATGCCTGAAAATTCCAAAACACAATCCAAAACTCTACAAAACACATTTCAAAATTCATACTCCAAAACACACAATCCAAAATTCATACTCCAAAACACATTCAAAAAATACACTCAAAAACAATCCAAAACACACTCCAAAACACACACTCGAAATCTTTCCAAAACACATTTCAAAATTCATACTCGAAAGAACACTCAAAAACACTCCAAAACACACTCCAAAACAGATGCTCCAGAACATTCCAAAACGCACACTCCAAAATTCTCACTCCAAAACACACACTCCAAAACACTCACTCCAAAACACACACTCCAAAACACTCACTCCAAAGCACTCCAAAATATTCCAAAACAAACACGCCAAAACACTAACTCCAAAACACACATTCCAAAATTCACACTCCAAAATTCACACTCCAAAAACGCAGTGCAATACACTCCAAAAGACTCACTCCAAATCAATCACTCCAAAATACTCCAAAACATTCACTCCAAAACACTCACTCCAAAACACAAACTCCAAAACACACACTTCAAAATACACCGAAACACTCACGCCTGAAAATTCCAAAACACGCTCCAAAACACTCCAACACAAACTCCAAAACTCTACAAAACACATTTCAAAATTCATACTCCAAAACACACATTCCAAGATTCACAATCCAAAACACATTCAAATAATACACTCAAAAACAATCCAAAACACACTCCAAAACACACACTCGAAATCTTTCCAAAACACATTTCAAAATTCATACTCGAAAAAACACACTCAAAAACACTCCAAAACACACTCCAAAACAGATGCTCCAGAACATTCCAAAACGCACACTCCAAAATTCTCACCTCAAAGCACACACTCCAGAACACTCACTCCAAAACACTCACTCCAAAACTCTCCAAAACACTCCCAAACACACTCGTAAACACTCCAAAACACACTCCAAAACACTCTCCAAAACACTCACTCCAAAATTCTCACTCCAAACCACACACACTCCAAAACACACTCCTAAACTCACACTCCAAAAGACACGCTCCAAAACACACACTCCAAAACATACACTCCAAAACACTCACTACAAAACACTCACTCCAAAATACACCGAAACACTCATGCCTGAAAATTCCAAAACACACTCCAAAATAGTCCAGAACACACTCTAAAACTCTACAAAACACATTTCAAAATTCATACTCCAAAACACACAATCCAAAATTCACACTCGAAAACACATTCAAAAAATACACTCAAAAACAATCCAAAACACACTCCAAAACACACACTCGAAATCTTTCCAAAACACATTTCAAAATTCATACTCGAAAAAACACACACAAAAACACTCCAAAACACACTCCAAAACAGATGCTCCAGAACATTCCAAAACGCACACTCCAATATTCTCACTCCAAAACACACACTCCAAAACACTCACTCCAAAACACACACTCCAAAACACTCACTCCAAAACACTCACTCCAAAGCACTCCAAAATATTCCAAAACAAACACGCCAAAACACTAACTCCAAAACACACATTCCAATATTCCCACTCCAAAATTCACACTCCAAAAACGCAGTGCAATACACTCCAAAAGACTCACTCCAAATCAATCACTCCAAAATACTCCAAAACATTCACTCCAAAACACTCGTTCCAAAACATTAATTCCAAAACACACTCCAAAACACACTCCAAAACTCTCGAAAACACTCCCAAACACTCACTGCAAAACACACTCCAAAACACACACTCCAAAACAGTAAGTCCAAAATACTCACTCCAAAACACACTCCAAAACACACTCCAAAATACACCGAAACACTCACTCCTGAAATTTCCAAAACACACTCCAAAACACTCCAAAACACTCACTCCAAAACTCTACAAAACACATTTCAAAATTCATACTCCGAAACATACACTCCAAAACACTCACTCCAAAACACAAACTCCAAAACACTCACTCCAAAATACACATTCCAAAACACATATTTCAAAATTCACACTCCAAAACACACACGCAAATACACTCCAAAACAATCACTCCAAAATACACACCGAAACAAAAACTACAAAAAACACACTCCAAAACAAACTCCAAAACAGTCTCCAAACCACTCACTCCAAAACACTCACTCCAAAACACACACTCCAAAACACTCCAAAACACTCTAAAACACTCACTCCAAAACTCTCCAAAACACTCCCAAACACTCACTCATAAACACTCACTCCAAAACAAACTCCAAAACACTCCAAAACACTCACTCCAAAATTCTCACTCCAAAACACACATTCGAAAACAAACACCAAAACACTCACTCCAAAATTCTCACTCCAAAACACACACTCCAAAACACTCACTTCAAAACACACTCCTAAACTCACACTCCAAAAGACACGCTCCAAAACACACACTCGAAATCATCCCAAAACACATTTCAAGATTCATACTCCAAAACACACACTCAAAAACACTGCAAAACACACTCCAAAACAGATGCTCCAGAACATTCCATAACACTCACTCCAAAATTCTCAATCCAAAACACACACTCCAAAACACTCACTCCAAAACACTCACTCCAAAACACTCACTCGAAATCTTTCCAAAACATATTTCAAAATTCACACTCCAAAAAACACACTCAAAAACACTCCAAAACACACTCCAAAACATACACTCCAAAGCACTCACTCCAAAACACTCACTCCAAAACACTCACTCCAAAATACACCGAAACACTCACGCCTGAAAATTCCAAAACACACTCCAAAACACTCCAGAATACACTCCAAAACTCTGCAAAACACATTTCAAAATTCATACTCAAAAATACACACTCCAAAATTCACACTCCAAAAACGCAGTGCAATACACTCCAAAAGTCTCACTCCAAATCAATCACTCCAAAATACTCCAAAACATTCACTCGAAAACACACTCCAAAACATTAATTCCAAAACACACTCCAAAACACACTCCAAAACTCTCGAAAACACTCCCAAACACTCACTCCAAAACACACTCCAAAACACACACTCCAAAACAGTCAGTCCAAAATACTCACTCCAAAATACACCGAAACATTCACGCCTGAAAATTCCAAAACACACTCCAAAACACTCCAAAACACACTCCAAAACACACACTCCAAAACACTCCAAAACACTCTAAAACACTCACTCCAAAACTCTACAAAACACATTTCAAAATTCATACTCCAAAACACACACTCCAAAACACATTCAAAAAAAAACTCAAAAACAATCCAAAACACACTCCAAAACACAGATTCGAAATCTTTCCAAAACACGTCAAAATTCATACTCGAAAAAACACACTCAAAAACACTCCAAAACACACTCCAAAACAGATGCTCCAGAACATTCCAAAACGCACACTCCAAAATTCTAACTCCAAAACACACACTCCAAAACACACTCCAAAACACACACTCCAAAACAAACACTCCAAAACACTCCAAAACAAACACGCCAAAACAGGAACTCCAAAACACACATTCCAAAATTCACACTCCAAAATTCACACTCCAAAAACGCAGTGCAATACACTCCAAAAGACTCACTCCAAATCAATCACTCCAAAATACTCCAAAACATTCACTCGAAAACACTCACTCCAAAACATTAATTCCAAAACACACTCCAAAACTCTCGAAAACACTCCCAAACACTCACTCCAAAACACACTCCAAAACACACACTCCAAACCAGTCAGTCCAAAATACTCACTCCAAAACACTCACTCCTGAAATTTCCAAAGCACACTACAAAACACTCCAAAATACTCACTCCAAAACTCTACAAAACACATTTCAAAATTCATACTCCGAAACATACACTCCAAAACACTCACTCCAAAACTCTACAAAACACATTTCAAAATTCATACTCCGAAACATACACTCCAAAACACTCACTCCAAAACACAAACTCCAAAGCACACATTTCAAAATAAACCGAAACACTCATGCCTGAAAATTCCAAAACACAATCCAAAACTCTACAAAACACATTTCAAAATTCATACTCCAAAACACACAATCCAAAATTCATACTCCAAAACACATTCAAAAAATACACTCAAAAACAATCCAAAACACACTCCAAAACACACACTCGAAATCTTTCCAAAACACATTTCAAAATTCATACTCGAAAAAACACTCAAAAACACTCCAAAACACACTCCAAAACAGATGCTCCAGAACATTCCAAAACGCACACTCCAAAATTCTCACTCCAAAACACACACTCCAAAACACTCACTCCAAAACACACACTCCAAAACACTCACTCCAAAGCACTCCAAAATATTCCAAAACAAACACGCCAAAACACTAACTCCAAAACACACATTCCAAAATTCACACTCCAAAATTCACACTCCAAAAACGCAGTGCAATACACTCCAAAAGACTCACTCCAAATCAATCACTCCAAAATACTCCAAAACATTCACTCCAAAACACTCACTCCAAAACATTAATTCCAAAACACACTCCAAAACACACTCCAAAACTCTCGAAAACACTCCCAAACACTCACTGCAAAACACACTCCAAAACACACACTCCAAAACAGTAAGTCCAAAATACTCACTCCAAAACACTCACTCGAAAACACACTCCAAAATATTCCGAAACACTCACTCCTGAAATTTCCAAAACACACTCCAAAACACTCCAAAACACTCACTCCAAAACTCTACAAAACACATTTCAAAATTCATACTCCGAATCATACACTCCAAAACACTCACTCCAAAACACAAACTCCAAAACACTCACTCCAAAATACACATTCCAAAACACATATTTCAAAATTCACACTCCAAAACACACGCAAATACACTCCAAAACAATCACTCCAAAATACACACCGAAACAAAAACTACAAAAAACACACTCCAAAACAAACTCCAAAACAGTCTCCAAAACACACACTCCAAAACACTCTAAAACACTCACTCCAAAACTCTCCAAAACACTCCCAAACACTCACTCATAAACAGTCACTCCAAAACAAACTCCAAAACACTCTCCAAAACACTCACTCCAAAATTCTCACTCCAAAACACACATTCCAAAACAAACACCAAAACACTCACTCCAAAATTCTCACTCCAAAACAGACACTCCAAAACACTCACTTCAAAACACACTCCTAAACTCACACTCCAAAAGACACGCTCCAAAACACACACTCCAAAACACACACTCGAAATCATTCCAAAACACATTCCAAGATTCACACTCCAAAACACACACTCAAAAACACTGCAAAACACACTCCAAAACAGATGCTCCAGAACATTCCATAACACTCACTCCAAAATTCTCAATCCAAAACACACAATCCAAAACACTCACTCCAAAACACTCACCCCAAAACACACAGTCGAAATCTTTCCAAAACACATTTCAAAATTCTCACTCCAAAACACACACTCCAAAACACTCACTTCAAAACACACTCCTAAACTCACACTCCAAAAGACACGCTCCAAAACACACACTCCAAAACACACACTCGAAATCATTCCAAAACACATTTCAAGATTCACACTCCAAAACACACTCAAAAACACTGCAAAACACACTCCAAAACAGATGCTCCAGAACATGCAATAACACTCACTCCAAAATTCTCAATCCAAAACACACACTCCAAAACACTCACTCCAAAACACTCACTCCAAAACACTCACCCCAAAACACACACTCGAAATCTTTCCAAAACACATTTCAAAATTCACACTCCAAAAAACACACTCAAAAACACTCCAAAACAATCACTCCAAAATACACACCGAAACAAAAACTACAAAAAACACACTCCAAAACAAACTCCAAAACAGTCTCCAAACCACTCACTCCAAAACACTCACTCCAAAACACACACTCCAAAACACTCCAAAACACTCTAAAACACTCACTCCAAAACTCTCCAAAACACTCCCAAACACTCACTCATAAACACTCACTCCAAAACAAACTCCAAAACACTCCAAAACACTCACTCCAAAATTCTCACTCCAAAACACACATTCGAAAATAAACACCAAAACACTCACTCCAAAATTCTCACTCCAAAACACACACTCCAAAACACTCACTTCAAAACACACTCCTAAACTCACACTCCAAAAGACACGCTCCAAAACACACACTCGAAATCATCCCAAAACACATTTCAAGATTCATACTCCAAAACACACACTCAAAAACACTGCAAAACACACTCCAAAACAGATGCTCCAGAACATTCCATAACACTCACTCCAAAATTCTCAATCCAAAACACACACTCCAAAACACTCACTCCAAAACACTCACTCCAAAACACTCACTCGAAATCTTTCCAAAACATATTTCAAAATTCACACTCCAAAAAACACACTCAAAAACACTCCAAAACACACTCCAAAACATACACTCCAAAGCACTCACTCCAAAACACTCACTCCAAAACACTCACTCCAAAATACACCGAAACACTCACGCCTGAAAATTCCAAAACACACTCCAAAACACTTCAGAATACACTCCAAAACTCTGCAAAACACATTTCAAAATTCATACTCAAAAATACACACTCCAAAATTCACACTCCAAAAACGCAGTGCAATACACTCCAAAAGTCTCACTCCAAATCAATCACTCCAAAATACTCCAAAACATTCACTCGAAAACACACTCCAAAACATTAATTCCAAAACACACTCCAAAACACACTCCAAAACTCTCGAAAACACTCCCAAACACTCACTCCAAAACACACTCCAAAACACACACTCCAAAACAGTCAGTCCAAAATACTCACTCCAAAATACACCGAAACATTCACGCCTGAAAATTCCAAAACACACTCCAAAACACTCCAAAACACACTCCAAAACACACACTCCAAAACACTCCAAAACACTCTAAAACACTCACTCCAAAACTCTACAAAACACATTTCAAAATTCATACTCCAAAACACACACTCCAAAACACATTCAAAAAAAAACTCAAAAACAATCCAAAACACACTCCAAAACACAGATTCGAAATCTTTCCAAAACACGTCAAAATTCATACTCGAAAAAACACACTCAAAAACACTCCAAAACACACTCCAAAACAGATGCTCCAGAACATTCCAAAACGCACACTCCAAAATTCTAACTCCAAAACACACACTCCAAAACACACTCCAAAACACACACTCCAAAACAAACACTCCAAAACACTCCAAAACAAACACGCCAAAACAGGAACTCCAAAACACACATTCCAAAATTCACACTCCAAAATTCACACTCCAAAAACGCAGTGCAATACACTCCAAAAGACTCACTCCAAATCAATCACTCCAAAATACTCCAAAACATTCACTCGAAAACACTCACTCCAAAACATTAATTCCAAAACACACTCCAAAACTCTCGAAAACACTCCCAAACACTCACTCCAAAACACACTCCAAAACACACACTCCAAACCAGTCAGTCCAAAATACTCACTCCAAAACACTCACTCCTGAAATTTCCAAAGCACACTACAAAACACTCCAAAATACTCACTCCAAAACTCTACAAAACACATTTCAAAATTCATACTCCGAAACATACACTCCAAAACACTCACTCCAAAACTCTACAAAACACATTTCAAAATTCATACTCCGAAACATACACTCCAAAACACTCACTCCAAAACACAAACTCCAAAGCACACATTTCAAAATAAACCGAAACACTCATGCCTGAAAATTCCAAAACACAATCCAAAACTCTACAAAACACATTTCAAAATTCATACTCCAAAACACACAATCCAAAATTCATACTCCAAAACACATTCAAAAAATACACTCAAAAACAATCCAAAACACACTCCAAAACACACACTCGAAATCTTTCCAAAACACATTTCAAAATTCATACTCGAAAAAACACTCAAAAACACTCCAAAACACACTCCAAAACAGATGCTCCAGAACATTCCAAAACGCACACTCCAAAATTCTCACTCCAAAACACACACTCCAAAACACTCACTCCAAAACACACACTCCAAAACACTCACTCCAAAGCACTCCAAAATATTCCAAAACAAACACGCCAAAACACTAACTCCAAAACACACATTCCAAAATTCACACTCCAAAATTCACACTCCAAAAACGCAGTGCAATACACTCCAAAAGACTCACTCCAAATCAATCACTCCAAAATACTCCAAAACATTCACTCCAAAACACTCACTCCAAAACATTAATTCCAAAACACACTCCAAAACACACTCCAAAACTCTCGAAAACACTCCCAAACACTCACTGCAAAACACACTCCAAAACACACACTCCAAAACAGTAAGTCCAAAATACTCACTCCAAAACACTCACTCGAAAACACACTCCAAAATATTCCGAAACACTCACTCCTGAAATTTCCAAAACACACTCCAAAACACTCCAAAACACTCACTCCAAAACTCTACAAAACACATTTCAAAATTCATACTCCGAATCATACACTCCAAAACACTCACTCCAAAACACAAACTCCAAAACACTCACTCCAAAATACACATTCCAAAACACATATTTCAAAATTCACACTCCAAAACACACGCAAATACACTCCAAAACAATCACTCCAAAATACACACCGAAACAAAAACTACAAAAAACACACTCCAAAACAAACTCCAAAACAGTCTCCAAAACACACACTCCAAAACACTCTAAAACACTCACTCCAAAACTCTCCAAAACACTCCCAAACACTCACTCATAAACAGTCACTCCAAAACAAACTCCAAAACACTCTCCAAAACACTCACTCCAAAATTCTCACTCCAAAACACACATTCCAAAACAAACACCAAAACACTCACTCCAAAATTCTCACTCCAAAACAGACACTCCAAAACACTCACTTCAAAACACACTCCTAAACTCACACTCCAAAAGACACGCTCCAAAACACACACTCCAAAACACACACTCGAAATCATTCCAAAACACATTCCAAGATTCACACTCCAAAACACACACTCAAAAACACTGCAAAACACACTCCAAAACAGATGCTCCAGAACATTCCATAACACTCACTCCAAAATTCTCAATCCAAAACACACAATCCAAAACACTCACTCCAAAACACTCACCCCAAAACACACAGTCGAAATCTTTCCAAAACACATTTCAAAATTCTCACTCCAAAACACACACTCCAAAACACTCACTTCAAAACACACTCCTAAACTCACACTCCAAAAGACACGCTCCAAAACACACACTCCAAAACACACACTCGAAATCATTCCAAAACACATTTCAAGATTCACACTCCAAAACACACTCAAAAACACTGCAAAACACACTCCAAAACAGATGCTCCAGAACATGCAATAACACTCACTCCAAAATTCTCAATCCAAAACACACACTCCAAAACACTCACTCCAAAACACTCACTCCAAAACACTCACCCCAAAACACACACTCGAAATCTTTCCAAAACACATTTCAAAATTCACACTCCAAAAAACACACTCAAAAACACTCCAAAACAATCACTCCAAAATACACACCGAAACAAAAACTACAAAAAACACACTCCAAAACAAACTCCAAAACAGTCTCCAAACCACTCACTCCAAAACACTCACTCCAAAACACACACTCCAAAACACTCCAAAACACTCTAAAACACTCACTCCAAAACTCTCCAAAACACTCCCAAACACTCACTCATAAACACTCACTCCAAAACAAACTCCAAAACACTCCAAAACACTCACTCCAAAATTCTCACTCCAAAACACACATTCGAAAACAAACACCAAAACACTCACTCCAAAATTCTCACTCCAAAACACACACTCCAAAACACTCACTTCAAAACACACTCCTAAACTCACACTCCAAAAGACACGCTCCAAAACACACACTCGAAATCATCCCAAAACACATTTCAAGATTCATACTCCAAAACACACACTCAAAAACACTGCAAAACACACTCCAAAACAGATGCTCCAGAACATTCCATAACACTCACTCCAAAATTCTCAATCCAAAACACACACTCCAAAACACTCACTCCAAAACACTCACTCCAAAACACTCACTCGAAATCTTTCCAAAACATATTTCAAAATTCACACTCCAAAAAACACACTCAAAAACACTCCAAAACACACTCCAAAACATACACTCCAAAGCACTCACTCCAAAACACTCACTCCAAAACACTCACTCCAAAATACACCGAAACACTCACGCCTGAAAATTCCAAAACACACTCCAAAACACTCCAGAATACACTCCAAAACTCTGCAAAACACATTTCAAAATTCATACTCAAAAATACACACTCCAAAACATTCCAAAACAAACACGCCAAAACAGTAACTCCAAAACACACATTCCAAAATTCACACTCCAAAAACGCAGTGCAATACACTCCAAAAGTCTCACTCCAAATCAATCACTCCAAAATACTCCAAAACATTCACTCGAAAACACACTCCAAAACATTAATTCCAAAACACACTCCAAAACACACTCCAAAACTCTCGAAAACACTCCCAAACACTCACTCCAAAACACACTCCAAAACACACACTCCAAAACAGTCAGTCCAAAATACTCACTCCAAAATACACCGAAACATTCACGCCTGAAAATTCCAAAACACACTCCAAAACACTCCAAAACACACTCCAAAACACACACTCCAAAACACTCCAAAACACTCTAAAACACTCACTCCAAAACTCTACAAAACACATTTCAAAATTCATACTCCAAAACACTCACTCCAAAACACTCACTCCAAAATACACCGAAACATTCACGCCTGAAAATTCCAAAACACACTCCAAAACACTCCAGAACACACTCCAAAACTCTACAAAACACATTTCAAAATTCATACTCCAAAACACACACTCCAAAACACACACTCCTAAATACACACTCCAAAACACATTCAAAAAATACACTCAAAAACAATCCAAAACACACTCCAAAACACACACTCGAAATCTTTCCAAAACACGTCAAAATTCATACTCGAAAAAACACACTCAAAAACACTCCAAAACACACTCCAAAACAGATGCTCCAGAACATTCCAAAACGCACACTCCAAAATTCTAACTCCAAAACACACACTCCAAAACACACTCCAAAACACACACTCCAAAACAAACACTCCAAAACACTCCAAAACAAGCACGCCAAAACAGGAACTCCAAAACACACATTCCAAAATTCACACTCCAAAAACGCAGTGCAATACACTCCAAAAGACTCACTCCAAATCAATCACTCCAAAATACTCCAAAACATTCACTCGAAAACACTCACTCCAAAACATTAATTCCAAAACACACTCCAAAACTCTCGAAAACACTCCCAAACACTCACTCCAAAACACACTCCAAAACACACACTCCAAACCAGTCAGTCCAAAATACTCACTCCAAAACACTCACTCCTAAAATTTCCAAAGCACACTACAAAACACTCCAAAATACTCACTCCAAAACTCTACAAAACACATTTCAAAATTCATACTCCGAAACATACACTCCAAAACACTCACTCCAAAACTCTACAAAACACATTTCAAAATTCATACTCCGAAACATACACTCCAAAACACTCACTCCAAAACACAAACTCCAAAGCACACATTTCAAAATAAACCGAAACACTCATGCCTGAAAATTCCAAAACACAATCCAAAACTCTACAAAACACATTTCAAAATTCATACTCCAAAACACACAATCCAAAATTCATACTCCAAAACACATTCAAAAAATACACTCAAAAACAATCCAAAACACACTCCAAAACACACACTCGAAATCTTTCCAAAACACATTTCAAAATTCATACTCGAAAAAACACTCAAAAACACTCCAAAACACACTCCAAAACAGATGCTCCAGAACATTCCAAAACGCACACTCCAAAATTCTCACTCCAAAACACACACTCCAAAACACTCACTCCAAAACACACACTCCAAAACACTCACTCCAAAGCACTCCAAAATATTCCAAAACAAACACGCCAAAACACTAACTCCAAAACACACATTCCAAAATTCACACTCCAAAATTCACACTCCAAAAACGCAGTGCAATACACTCCAAAAGACTCACTCCAAATCAATCACTCCAAAATACTCCAAAACATTCACTCCAAAACACTCACTCCAAAACATTAATTTCAAAACACACTCCAAAACACACTCCAAAACTCTCGAAAACACTCCCAAACACTCACTGCAAAACACACTCCAAAACACACACTCCAAAACACACTCCAAAATATTCCGAAACACTCACTCCTGAAATTTCCAAAACACACTCCAAAACACTCCAAAACACTCACTCCAAAACTCTACAAAACACATTTCAAAATTCATACTCCGAATCATACACTCCAAAACACTCACTCCAAAACACAAACTCCAAAACACTCACTCCAAAATACACATTCCAAAACACATATTTCAAAATTCACACTCCAAAACACACGCAAATACACTCCAAAACAATCACTCCAAAATACACACCGAAACAAAAACTACAAAAAACACACTCCAAAACAAACTCCAAAACAGTCTCCAAAACACACACTCCAAAACACTCTAAAACACTCACTCCAAAACTCTCCAAAACACTCCCAAACACTCACTCATAAACAGTCACTCCAAAACAAACTCCAAAACACTCTCCAAAACACTCACTCCAAAATTCTCACTCCAAAACACACATTCCAAAACAAACACCAAAACACTCACTCCAAAATTCTCACTCCAAAACAGACACTCCAAAACACTCACTTCAAAACACACTCCTAAACTCACACTCCAAAAGACACGCTCCAAAACACACACTCCAAAACACACACTCGAAATCATTCCAAAACACATTCCAAGATTCACACTCCAAAACACACACTCAAAAACACTGCAAAACACACTCCAAAACAGATGCTCCAGAACATTCCAAAACGCACACTCCAAAATTCTAACTCCAAAACACACACTCCAAAACACACTCCAAAACACACACTCCAAAACAAACACTCCAAAACACTCCAAAACAAGCACGCCAAAACAGGAACTCCAAAACACACATTCCAAAATTCACACTCCAAAAACGCAGTGCAATACACTCCAAAAGACTCACTCCAAATCAATCACTCCAAAATACTCCAAAACATTCACTCGAAAACACTCACTCCAAAACATTAATTCCAAAACACACTCCAAAACTCTCGAAAACACTCCCAAACACTCACTCCAAAACACACTCCAAAACACACACTCCAAACCAGTCAGTCCAAAATACTCACTCCAAAACACTCACTCCTAAAATTTCCAAAGCACACTACAAAACACTCCAAAATACTCACTCCAAAACTCTACAAAACACATTTCAAAATTCATACTCCGAAACATACACTCCAAAACACTCACTCCAAAACTCTACAAAACACATTTCAAAATTCATACTCCGAAACATACACTCCAAAACACTCACTCCAAAACACAAACTCCAAAGCACACATTTCAAAATAAACCGAAACACTCATGCCTGAAAATTCCAAAACACAATCCAAAACTCTACAAAACACATTTCAAAATTCATACTCCAAAACACACAATCCAAAATTCATACTCCAAAACACATTCAAAAAATACACTCAAAAACAATCCAAAACACACTCCAAAACACACACTCGAAATCTTTCCAAAACACATTTCAAAATTCATACTCGAAAAAACACTCAAAAACACTCCAAAACACACTCCAAAACAGATGCTCCAGAACATTCCAAAACGCACACTCCAAAATTCTCACTCCAAAACACACACTCCAAAACACACTCCAAAACACACACTCCAAAACACTCACTCCAAAGCACTCCAAAATATTCCAAAACAAACACGCCAAAACACTAACTCCAAAACACACATTCCAAAATTCACACTCCAAAATTCACACTCCAAAAACGCAGTGCAATACACTCCAAAAGACTCACTCCAAATCAATCACTCCAAAATACTCCAAAACATTCACTCCAAAACACTCACTCCAAAACATTAATTCCAAAACACACTCCAAAACACACTCCAAAACTCTCGAAAACACTCCCAAACACTCACTGCAAAACACACTCCAAAACACACACTCCAAAACACACTCCAAAATATTCCGAAACACTCACTCCTGAAATTTCCAAAACACACTCCAAAACACTCCAAAACACTCACTCCAAAACTCTACAAAACACATTTCAAAATTCATACTCCGAATCATACACTCCAAAACACTCACTCCAAAACACAAACTCCAAAACACTCACTCCAAAATACACATTCCAAAACACATATTTCAAAATTCACACTCCAAAACACACGCAAATACACTCCAAAACAATCACTCCAAAATACACACCGAAACAAAAACTACAAAAAACACACTCCAAAACAAACTCCAAAACAGTCTCCAAAACACACACTCCAAAACACTCTAAAACACTCACTCCAAAACTCTCCAAAACACTCCCAAACACTCACTCATAAACAGTCACTCCAAAACAAACTCCAAAACACTCTCCAAAACACTCACTCCAAAATTCTCACTCCAAAACACACATTCCAAAACAAACACCAAAACACTCACTCCAAAATTCTCACTCCAAAACAGACACTCCAAAACACTCACTTCAAAACACACTCCTAAACTCACACTCCAAAAGACACGCTCCAAAACACACACTCCAAAACACACACTCGAAATCATTCCAAAACACATTCCAAGATTCACACTCCAAAACACACACTCAAAAACACTGCAAAACACACTCCAAAACAGATGCTCCAGAACATTCCATAACACTCACTCCAAAATTCTCAATCCAAAACAGACACTCCAAAACACTCACTCCAAAACACACACTCGAAATCTTTCCAAAACACATTTCAAAATTCACACTCCAAAAAACACACTCAAAAACACTCCAAAACACACTCCAAAACATACACTCCAAAACACACTCCAAAACACTCGCTCCAAAACACTCACTCCAAAATACACCGAAACACTCACG
>NW_028225905.1:0-118337 GCF_052327205.1 Somniosus microcephalus
AGAAGAAGGAGAAGGAGAAGGTGAAGTCTGGAGGGTGAATCAGAAGAAGCAGAAGAAGGAGAAGGAGAAGGTGAAGTCTGGAGGGTGAATCAGAAGAAGTAGAAGAAGGAGAAGGAGAAGTTGAAGTCTGGAGGTGAAGCAGAAGAAGTAGAAGATGGAGAAGGAGAAGGTGAAGTCAGGAGGGTGATTCAGAAGAAGTAGAAGAAGGAGAAGGAGAAGGTGAAGTCAGGAGGGTGAATCAGAAGAAGCAGAAGATGGAGAAGGAGAAGGTGAAGTCTGGAGGGTGAATCAGAAGAATCAGAAGAAGGAGAAGGAGAAGGTGAAGTCTGGAGGGTGAATCAGAAGAAGCAGAGGAAGGAGAAGGAGAAGGTGAAGTCTGGAGGGTGAATCAGAAGAAGCAGAATAAGGAGAAGGAGAAGGTGAAGTCTGGAGTGTGAATCAGAAGAAGCAGAATAAGGAGAAGGAGAAGGTGAAGTCTGGAGGGTGAATCAGAAGAAGCAGAAGAAGGAGAAGGAGAAGGAGAAGTCTGGAGGGTGAATCAGAAGAAGCAGAAGAAGGAGAAGGAGAAGGTGAAGTCTGGAGGGTGAATCAGAAGAATCAGAAGAAGGAGAAGGAGAAGGTGAAGTCTGGAGGGTGAATCAGAAGAAGCAGAAGAAAGGAGAAGGAGAAGGTGAAGTCTGGAGGGTGAAGCAGAAGAAACAGAAGAAGGAGAAGGAGAAGGTGAAGACTGGAGGTGAATCAGAAGAAGTAGAAGAAGGAGAAGGAGAAGGTGAAGTCTGGAGGGTGAATCAGAAGAAGTAGAAGAAGGAGAAGGAGAAGGTGAATCTGGAGGGTGAATCAGAAGAAGGCAGAAGAAGGAGAAGGAGAAGGTGAAGTCTGGAGGGTGAATCAGAAGAAACAGAAGAAGGAGAAGGAGAAGGTGAAGTCTGGAGGGTGAATCAGAAGAAGTAGAAGAAGGAGAAGGAGAAGGTGAAGTCTGGAGGGTGAATCAGAAGAAGCAGAAGAAGGAGAAGGAGAAGAGTGAAGTCTGGAGGGTGAAGCAGAAGAACAGAAGAAGGAGAAGGAGAAGATGAAGTCTGGAGGGTGAATCAGAAGAACAGAAGAAGGAGAAGGAGAAGGTGAAGTCTGGAGGGTGAATCAGAAGAAGTAGAAGAAGGAGAAGGAGAAGGTGTAGTCTGGAGGGTGAATCAGAAGAAGTAGACGAAGGAGAAGGAGAAGGTGAAGTCTGGAGGGTGAATCAGAAGAAGCAGAAGAAGGAGAAGGAGAAGGTGAAGTCTGGAGGGTGAATCAGAAGAAGTAGAAGAAGGAGAAGGAGAAGGTGAAGTCTGGAGGGTGAATCAGAAGAAGCAGAAGAAGGAGAAGGAGAAGGTGAAGTCTGGAGGGTGAATCAGAAGAAGCAGAAGAAGGAGAAGGAGAAGGTGAAGTCTGGAGGGTGAATCAGAAGAAGTAGAAGAAGGAGAAGGAGAAGTTGAAGTCTGGAGGGTGAAGCAGAAGAAGTAGAAGATGGAGAAGGAGAAGGTGAAGTCAGGAGGGTGAATCAGAAGAAGTAGAAGAAGGAGAAGGAGAAGGTGAAGTCAGGAGGGTGAATCAGAAGAAGCAGAAGAAGGAGAAGGAGAAGGTGAAGTCTGGAGGTGTGAATCAGATGAAGTAGAAGAAGGAGAAGGAGAAGGTGAAGTCTGGAGGGTGAATCAGAAGAAGCAGAAGAAGGAGAAGGAGAAGGTGAAGTCTGGAGGGTGAATCAGAAGAAGCAAGAAGAAGGAGAAGGAGAAGGTGAAGTCTGGAGGGTGAATCAGAAGAAGTAGAAGAAGGAGAAGGAGAAGTTGAAGTCTGGAGGGTGAAGCAGAAGAAGTAGAAGATGGAGAAGGAGAAGGTGAAGTCAGGAGGGTGAATCAGAAGAAGTAGAAGAAGGAGAAGGAGAAGGTGAAGTCAGCAGGGTGAATCAGAAGAAGCAGAAGATGGAGAAGGAGAAGGTGAAGTCTGGAGGGTGAATCAGAAGAATCAGAAGAAGGAGAAGGAGAAGGTGAAGTCTGGAGGGTGAATCAGAAGAAGCAGAGGAAGGAGAAGGAGAAGGTGAAGTCTGGAGGGTGAATCAGAAGAAGCAGAATAAGGAGAAGGAGAAGGTGAAGTCTGGAGTGTGAATCAGAAGAAGCAGAATAAGGAGAAGGAGAAGGTGAAGTCTGGAGGGTGAATCAGAAGAAGCAGAAGAAGGAGAAGGAGAAGGTGAAGTCTGGAGGGTGAATCAGAAGAAGCAGAAGAAGGAGAAGGAGAAGGTGAAGTCTGGAGGTGAATCAGAAGAATCAGAAGAAGGAGAAGGAGAAGGTGAAGTCTGGAGGGTGAATCAGAAGAAGCAGAAGAAGAGAAGGAGAAGGTGAAGTCTGGAGGGTGAAGCAGAAGAAACAGAAGAAGGAGAAGGAGAAGGTGAAGACTGGAGGGTGAATCAGAAGAAGTAGAAGAAGGAGAAGGAGAAGGTGAAGTCTGGAGGGTGAATCAGAAGAAGTAGAAGAAGGAGAAGGAGAAGGTGAAGTCTGGAGGGTGAATCAGAAGAAGCAGAAGAAGGAGAAGGAGAAGGTGAAGTCTGGAGGGTGAATCAGAAGAAACAGAAGAAGGAGAAGGAGAAGGTGAAGTCTGGAGGGTGAATCAGAAGAAGTAGAAGAAGGAGAAGGAGAAGGTGAAGTCTGGAGGGTGAATCAGAAGAAGCAGAAGAAGGAGAAGGAGAAGGTGAAGTCTGGAGGGTGAATCAGAAGAAGTAGAAGAAGGAGAAGGAGAAGATGAAGTCTGGAGGGTGAATCAGAAGAAACAGAAGAAGGAGAAGGAGAAGGTGAAGTCTGGAGGGTGAATCAGAAGAAGTAGAAGAAGGAGAAGGAGAAGGTGTAGTCTGGAGGGTGAATCAGAAGAAGTAGACGAAGGAGAAGGAGAAGGTGAAGTCTGGAGGGTGAATCAGAAGAAGCAGAAGAAGGAGAAGGAGAAGGTGAAGTCTGGAGGGTGAATCAGATGAAGTAGAAGAAGGAGAAGGAGAAGGTGAAGTCTGGAGGGTGAATCAGAAGAAGCAGAAGAAGGAGAAGGAGAAGGTGAAGTCTGGAGGGTGAATCAGAAGATGCAGAAGAAGGAGAAGGAGAAGGTGAAGTCTGGAGGGTGAATCAGAAGAAGTAGAAGAAGGAGAAGGAGAAGTTGAAGTCTGGAGGGTGAAGCAGAAGAAGTAGAAGATGGAGAAGGAGAAGGTGAAGTCAGGAGGGTGAATCAGAAGAAGTAGAAGAAGGAGAAGGAGAAGGTGAAGTCAGGAGGGTGAATCAGAAGAAGCAGAAGATGGAGAAGGAGAAGGTGAAGTCTGGAGGGTGAATCAGAAGAATCAGAAGAAGGAGAAGGAGAAGGTGAAGTCTGGAGGGTGAATCAGAAGAAGCAGAGGAAGGAGAAGGAGAAGGTGAAGTCTGGAGGGTGAATCAGAAGAAGCAGAATAAGGAGAAGGAGAAGGTGAAGTCTGGAGTGTGAATCAGAAGAAGCAGAATAAGGAGAAGGAGAAGGTGAAGTCTGGAGGGTGAATCAGAAGAAGCAGAAGAAGGAGAAGGAGAAGGTGAAGTCTGGAGGGTGAATCAGAAGAAGCAGAAGAAGGAGAAGGAGAAGGTGAAGTCTGGAGGGTGAAGCAGAAGAAGTAGAAGAAGGAGAAGGAGAAGGTGAAGTCAGGAGGGTGAATCAGAAGAAGTAGAAGAAGGAGAAGGAGAAGGTGAAGTCAGGAGGGTGAATCAGAAGAAGCAGAAGAAGGAGAAGGAGAAGGTGAAGTCTGGAGGGTGAATCAGAAGAATCAGAAGAAGGAGAAGGAGAAGGTGAAGTCTGGAGGGTGAATCAGAAGAAGCAGAAGAAAGAGAAGGAGAAGGTGAAGTCTGGAGGGTGAAGCAGAAGAAACAGAAGAAGGAGAAGGAGAAGGTGAAGACTGGAGGGTGAATCAGAAGAAGTAGAAGAAGGAGAAGGAGAAGGTGAAGTCTGGAGGGTGAATCAGAAGAAGTAGAAGAAGGAGAAGGAGAAGGTGAAGTCTGGAGGGTGAATCAGAAGAAGCAGAAGAAGGAGAAGGAGAAGGTGAAGTCTGGAGGGTGAATCAGAAGAAACAGAAGAAGGAGAAGGAGAAGGTGAAGTCTGGAGGGTGAATCAGAAGAAGTAGAAGAAGGAGAAGGAGAAGGTGAAGTCTGGAGGGTGAATCAGAAGAAGCAGAAGAAGGAGAAGGAGAAGGTGAAGTCTGGAGGGTGAATCAGATGAAGTAGAAGAAGGAGAAGGAGAAGGTGAAGTCTGGAGGGTGAATCAGAAGAAGCAGAAGAAGGAGAAGGAGAAGGTGAAGTCTGGAGGGTGAATCAGAAGAAGCAGAAGAAGGAGAAGGAGAAGGTGAAGTCTGGAGGGTGAATCAGAAGAAGTAGAAGAAGGAGAAGGAGAAGTTGAAGTCTGGAGGGTGAAGCAGAAGAAGTAGAAGATGGAGAAGGAGAAGGTGAAGTCAGGAGGGTGAATCAGAAGAAGTAGAAGAAGGAGAAGGAGAAGGTGAAGTCAGGAGGGTGAATCAGAAGAAGCAGAAGATGGAGAAGGAGAAGGTGAAGTCTGGAGGGTGAATCAGAAGAATCAGAAGAAGGAGAAGGAGAAGGTGAAGTCTGGAGGGTGAATCAGAAGAAGCAGAGGAAGGAGAAGGAGAAGGTGAAGTCTGGAGGGTGAATCAGAAGAAGCAGAATAAGGAGAAGGAGAAGGTGAAGTCTGGAGTGTGAATCAGAAGAAGCAGAATAAGGAGAAGGAGAAGGTGAAGTCTGGAGGGTGAATCAGAAGAAGCAGAAGAAGGAGAAGGAGAAGGTGAAGTCTGGAGGGTGAATCAGAAGAAGCAGAAGAAGGAGAAGGAGAAGGTGAAGTCTGGAGGGTGAAGCAGAAGAAGTAGAAGAAGGAGAAGGAGAAGGTGAAGTCAGGAGGGTGAATCAGAAGAAGTAGAAGAAGGAGAAGGAGAAGGTGAAGTCAGGAGGGTGAATCAGAAGAAGCAGAAGAAGGAGAAGGAGAAGGTGAAGTCTGGAGGGTGAATCAGAAGAATCAGAAGAAGGAGAAGGAGAAGGTGAAGTCTGGAGGGTGAATCAGAAGAAGCAGAAGAAAGAGAAGGAGAAGGTGAAGTCTGGAGGGTGAAGCAGAAGAAACAGAAGAAGGAGAAGGAGAAGGTGAAGACTGGAGGGTGAATCAGAAGAAGTAGAAGAAGGAGAAGGAGAAGGTGAAGTCTGGAGGGTGAATCAGAAGAAGTAGAAGAAGGAGAAGGAGAAGTTGAAGTCTGGAGGGTGAATCAGAAGAAGCAGAAGAAGGAGAAGGAGAAGGTGAAGTCTGGAGGGTGAATCAGAAGAAGCAGAAGAAGGAGAAGGAGAAGATGAAGTCTGGAGGGTGAATCAGAAGAAGTAGAAGAAGGAGAAGGAGAAGGTGAAGTCTGGAGGGTGAATCAGAAGAAGTAGAAGAAGGAGAAGGAGAAGATGAAGTCTGGAGGGTGAATCAGAAGAAACAGAAGAAGGAGAAGGAGAAGGTGAAGTCTGGAGGGTGAATCAGAAGAAGTAGAAGAAGGAGAAGGAGAAGGTGTAGTCTGGAGGGTGAATCAGAAGAAGTAGACGAAGGAGAAGGAGAAGGTGAAGTCTGGAGGGTGAATCAGAAGAAGCAGAAGAAGGAGAAGGAGAAGGTGAAGTCTGGAGGGTGAATCAGATGAAGTAGAAGAAGGAGAAGGAGAAGGTGAAGTCTGGAGGGTGAATCAGAAGAAGCAGAAGAAGGAGAAGGAGAAGGTGAAGTCTGGAGGGTGAATCAGAAGAAGCAGAAGAAGGAGAAGGAGAAGGTGAAGTCTGGAGGGTGAATCAGAAGAAGTAGAAGAAGGAGAAGGAGAAGTTGAAGTCTGGAGGGTGAAGCAGAAGAAGTAGAAGAAGGAGAAGGAGAAGTTGAAGTCTGGAGGGTGAAGCAGAAGAAGTAGAAGAAGGAGAAGGAGAAGTTGAAGTCTGGAGGGTGAAGCAGAAGAAGTAGAAGAAGGAGAAGGAGAAGGTGAAGTCTGGAGGGTGAATCAGAAGAAGCAGAAGAAGGAGAAGGAGAAGGTGAAGTCTGGAGGGTGAATCAGAAGAAGCAGAAGAAGGAGAAGGAGAAGATGAAGTCTGGAGGGTGAATCAGAAGAAGTAGGAGAAGGAGAAGGAGAAGGTGAAGTCTGGAGGGTGAATCAGAAGAATCAGAAGAAGGAGAAGGAGAAGGTGAAGTCTGGAGGGTGAATCAGAAGAAGCAGAAGAAAGAGAAGGAGAAGGTGAAGTCTGGAGGGTGAAGCAGAAGAAACAGAAGAAGGAGAAGGAGAAGGTGAAGACTGGAGGGTGAATCAGAAGAAGCAGAAGAAGGAGAAGGAGAAGGTGAAGTCTGGAGGGTGAATCAGAAGAAGCAGAAGAAGGAGAAGGAGAAGGTGAAGTCTGGAGGGTGAATCAGAAGAAGTAGAAGAAGGAGAAGGAGAAGATGAAGTCTGGAGGGTGAATCAGAAGAAACAGAAGAAGGAGAAGGAGAAGGTGAAGTCTGGAGGGTGAATCAGAAGAAGTAGAAGAAGGAGAAGGAGAAGGTGTAGTCTGGAGGGTGAATCAGAAGAAGTAGACGAAGGAGAAGGAGAAGGTGAAGTCTGGAGGGTGAATCAGAAGAAGCAGAAGAAGGAGAAGGAGAAGGTGAAGTCTGGAGGGTGAATCAGATGAAGTAGAAGAAGGAGAAGGAGAAGGTGAAGTCTGGAGGGTGAATCAGAAGAAGCAGAAGAAGGAGAAGGAGAAGGTGAAGTCTGGAGGGTGAATCAGAAGAAGCAGAAGAAGGAGAAGGAGAAGGTGAAGTCTGGAGGGTGAATCAGAAGAAGTAGAAGAAGGAGAAGGAGAAGTTGAAGTCTGGAGGGTGAAGCAGAAGAAGTAGAAGAAGGAGAAGGAGAAGTTGAAGTCTGGAGGGTGAAGCAGAAGAAGTAGAAGAAGGAGAAGGAGAAGTTGAAGTCTGGAGGGTGAAGCAGAAGAAGTAGAAGAAGGAGAAGGAGAAGGTGAAGTCTGGAGGGTGAATCAGAAGAAGCAGAAGAAGGAGAAGGAGAAGGTGAAGTCTGGAGGGTGAATCAGAAGAAGCAGAAGAAGGAGAAGGAGAAGATGAAGTCTGGAGGGTGAATCAGAAGAAGTAGGAGAAGGAGAAGGAGAAGGTGAAGTCTGGAGGGTGAATCAGAAGAATCAGAAGAAGGAGAAGGAGAAGGTGAAGTCTGGAGGGTGAATCAGAAGAAGCAGAAGAAAGAGAAGGAGAAGGTGAAGTCTGGAGGGTGAAGCAGAAGAAACAGAAGAAGGAGAAGGAGAAGGTGAAGACTGGAGGGTGAATCAGAAGAAGTAGAAGAAGGAGAAGGAGAAGGTGAAGTCTGGAGGGTGAATCAGAAGAAGTAGAAGAAGGAGAAGGAGAAGGTGAAGTCTGGAGGGTGAATCAGAAGAAGCAGAAGAAGGAGAAGGAGAAGGTGAAGTCTGGAGGGTGAATCAGAAGAAGCAGAAGAAGGAGAAGGAGAAGATGAAGTCTGGAGGGTGAATCAGAAGAAGTAGAAGAAGGAGAAGGAGAAGGTGAGGTCAGGAGGGTGAATCAGAAGAAGCAGAAGAAGGAGAAGGAAAAGGTGAAGTCTGGAGGGTGAATCAGAAGAAGCAGAAGAAGGAGAAGGAGAAGGTGAAGTCTGGAGGGTGAATCAGAAGAAGCAGAAGAAGGAGAAGGAGAAGGTGAAGTCAGGAGGGTGAATCAGAAGAAGCACAAGAAGGAGAAGGAGAAGGTGAAGTTAGGAGGGTGAATCAGAAGAAGCAGAAGAAGGAGAAGGAGCAGGTGATGTCAGGGGGATGAAGCAGAAGAAGTAGAAGAAGGAGAAGGAGAAGGTGAAGTCAGGACGGTGAAGCAGAAGAAGCAGAAGAAGGAGAAGGAGAAGGTGAAGTCTGGAGGGTGAATCAGAAGAAGTAGAAGAAGGAGAAGGAGAAGGTCAAGTCTGGAGGGTGAATCAGAAGAAGTAGAATAAGGAGAAGGAGAAGGTGAAGTCTGGAGGGTGAAGCAGAAGAAGTAGAAGAAGGAGAAGGAGAAGGTGAAGTCAGGAGGGTGAATCAGAAGAAGTAGAAGAAGGAGAAGGAGAAGGTGAAGTCAGGAGGGTGAATCAGAAGAAGCAGAAGAAGGAGAAGGAGAAGGTGAAGTCTGGAGGGTGAATCAGAAGAATCAGAAGAAGGAGAAGGAGAAGGTGAAGTCTGGAGGGTGAATCAGAAGAAGCAGAAGAAAGAGAAGGAGAAGGTGAAGTCTGGAGGGTGAATCAGAAGAAGTAGAAGAAGGAGAAGGAGAGGGTGAAGTCTGGAGTGTGAATCAGAAGAAGCAGAAGAAGGAGAAGGAGAAGGTGAAGTCTGGAGGGTGAATCAGAAGAAGCAGAATAAGGAGAAGGAGAAGGTGAAGTCTGGAGGGTGAATCAGAAGAAGCAGAAGAAGGAGAAGGAGAAGGTGAAGTCTGGAGGGTGAATCAGAAGAAGTAGGAGAAGGAGAAGGAGAAGGTGAAGTCTGGAGGGTGAAGCAGAAGAAGTAGAAGAAGGAGAAGGAGAAGGTGAAGTCAGGAGGGTGAATCAGAAGAAGTAGAAGAAGGAGAAGGAGAAGGTGAAGTCAGGAGGGTGAATCAGAAGAAGCAGAAGAAGGAGAAAGAGAAGGTGAAGTCTGGAGGGTGAATCAGAAGAATCAGAGGAAGGAGAAGGAGAAGGTGAAGTCTGGAGGGTGAAGCAGAAGAAGTAGAAGAAGGAGAAGGAGAAGGTGAAGTCAGGAGGGTGAATCAGAAGAAGTAGAAGAAGGAGAAGGAGAAGGTGAAGTCAGGAGGGTGAATCAGAAGAAGCAGAAGAAGGAGAAAGAGAAGGTGAAGTCTGGAGGGTGAATCAGAAGAATCAGAGGAAGGAGAAGGAGAAGGTGAAGTCTGGAGGGTGAATCAGAAGAAGCAGAGGAAGGAGAAGGAGAAGGTGAAGTCTGGAGGGTGAATCAGAAGAAGCAGAATAAGGAGAAGGAGAAGGTGAAGTCTGGAGGGTGAATCAGAAGAAGCAGAATAAGGAGAAGGAGAAGGTGAAGTCTGGAGGGTGAATCAGAAGAAGCAGAAGAAGGAGAAGGAGAAGATGAAGTCTGGAGGGTGAATCAGAAGAAGTAGAAGAAGGAGAAGGAGAAGGTGGAGTCTGGAGGGTGAAGCAGAAGAAGTAGAAGAAGGAGAAGGAGAAGGTGAAGTCAGGAGGGTGAATCAGAAGAAGTAGAAGAAGAAGAAGGAGAAGGTGAAGTCAGGAGGGTGAATCAGAAGAAGCAGAAGAAGGAGAAGGAGAAGGTGAAGTCTGGAGGGTGAATCAGAAGAATCAGAAGAAGGAGAAGGAGAAGGTGAAGTCTGGAGGGTGAATCAGAAGAAGCAGAAGAAAGAGAAGGAGAAGGTGAAGTCTGGAGGGTGAAGCAGAAGAAACAGAAGAAGGAGAAGGAGAAGGTGAAGACTGGAGGGTGAATCAGAAGAAGTAGAAGAAGGAGAAGGAGAAGGTGAAGTCTGGAGGGTGAATCAGAAGAAGTAGAAGAAGGAGAAGGAGAAGGTGAAGTCTGGAGGGTGAATCAGAAGAACCAGAAGAAGGAGAAGGAGAAGGTGAATTCTGGAGGGTGAATCAGAAGAAGCAGAAGAAGGAGAAGGAGAAGATGAAGTCTGGAGGGTGAATCAGAAGAAGTAGAAGAAGGAGAAGGAGAAGGTGAATTCTGGAGGGTGAATCAGAAGTAGTAGAAGAAGGAGAAGGAGAAGGTGAAGTCTGGACGGTGAATCAGAAGAAACAGAAGAAGGAGAAGGAGAAGGTGAAGTCTGGAGGGTGAATCAGAAGAAGTAGAAGAAGGAGAAGGAGATGGTGTAGTCTGGAGGGTGAATCAGAAGAAGTAGAAGAAGGAGAAGGAGAAGGTGAAGTCTGGAGGGTGAATCAGAAGAAGCAGAAGAAGGAGAAGGAGAAGGTGAAGTCTGGAGGGTGAATCAGAAGAAGCAGAAGAAGGAGAAGGAGAAGGTGAAGTCTGGAGGATGAATCAGAAGAAGCAGAATAAGGAGAAGGAGAAGGTGAAGTCTGGAGGGTGAATCAGAAGAAGCAGAAAAAGGAGAAGGAGAAGGTGAAGTCTGAAGGGTGAATCAGAAGAAGTAGAAGAAGGAGAAGGAGAAGGTGAAGTCTGGAGGGTGAAGCAGAAGAAGTAGAAGAAGGAGAAGGAGAAGGTGAAGTCAGGAGGGTGAATCAGAAGAAGTAGAAGAAGGAGAAGGAGAAGGTGAAGTCAGGAGGGTGAATCATAAGAAGCAGAAGAAGGAGAAGGAGAAGGTGAAGTCTGGAGGGTGAATCAGAAGAATCAGAAGAAGGAGAAGGAGAAGGTGAAGTCTGGAGGGTGAATCAGAAGAAGCAGAAGAAAGAGAAGGAGGAGGTGAAGTCTGGAGGGTGAAGCAGAAGAAACAGAAGAAGGAGAAGGAGAAGGTGAAGACTGGAGGGTGAATCAGAAGAAGTAGAAGAAGGAGAAGGAGAAGGTGAAGTCTGGAGGGTGAATCAGAAGAAGTAGAAGAAGGAGAAGGAGAAGGTGAAGTCTGGAGGGTGAATCAGAAGAAGCAGAAGAAGGAGAAGGAGAAGGTGAAGTCTGGAGGGTGAATCAGAAGAAGCAGAAGAAGGAGAAGGAGAAGATGAAGTCTGGAGGGTGAATCAGAAGAAGTAGAAGAAGGAGAAGGAGAAGGTGAGGTCTGGAGGGTGAATCAGAAGAAGCAGAAGAAGGAGAAGGAGAAGGTGAAGTCTGGAGGGTGAATCAGAAGAAGCAGAAGAAGGAGAAGGAGAAGGTGAAGTCTGGAGTGTGAATCAGAAGAAGCAGAAGAAGGAGAAGGAGAAGGTGAAGTCAGGAGGGTGAATCAGAAGAAGCAGAAGAAGGAGAAGGAGAAGGTGAAGTTAGGAGGGTGAATCAGAAGAAGCAGAAGAAGGAGAAGGAGCAGGTGATGTCAGGGGGATGAAGCAGAAGAAGTAGAAGAAGGAGAAGGAGAAGGTGAAGTCAGGACGGTGAAGCAGAAGAAGCAGAAGAAGGAGAAGGAGAAGGTGAAGTCTGGAGGGTGAATCAGAAGAAGTAGAAGAAGGAGAAGGAGAAGGTCAAGTCTGGAGGGTGAATCAGAAGAAGTAGAAGAAGGAGAAGGAGAAGGTGAAGTCTGGAGGGTGAAGCAGAAGAAGTAGAAGAAGGAGAAGGAGAAGGTGAAGTCAGGAGGGTGAATCAGAAGAAGTAGAAGAAGGAGAAGGAGAAGGTGAAGTCAGGAGGGTGAATCAGAAGAAGCAGAAGAAGGAGAAGAAGAAGGTGAAGTCTGGAGGGTGAATCAGAAGAATCAGAAGAAGGAGAAGGAGAAGGTGAAGTCTGGAGGGTGAATCAGAAGAAGCAGAAGAAAGAGAAGGAGAAGGTGAAGTCTGGAGGGTGATTCAGAAGAAGTAGAAGAAGGAGAAGGAGAAGGTGAAGTCTGGAGTGTGAATCAGAAGAAGCAGAAGAAGGAGAAGGAGAAGGTGAAGTCTGGAGGGTGAATCAGAAGAAGCAGAATAAGGAGAAGGAGAAGGTGAAGTCTGGAGGGTGAATCAGAAGAAGCAGAAGAAGGAGAAGGAGAAGGTGAAGTCTGGAGGGTGAATCAGAAGAAGTAGAAGAAGGAGAAGGAGAAGGTGAAGTCTGGAGGGTGAAGCAGAAGAAGTAGAAGAAGGAGAAGGAGAAGGTGAAGTCAGGAGGGTGAATCAGAAGAAGTAGAAGAAGGAGAAGGAGAAGGTGAAGTCAGGAGGGTGAATCAGAAGAAGCAGAAGAAGGAGAAGGAGAAGGTGAAGTCTGGAGGGTGAATCAGAAGAATCAGAAGAAGGAGAAGGAGAAGGTGAAGTCTGGAGGGTGAATCAGAAGAAGCAGAGGAAGGAGAAGGAGAAGGTGAAGTCTGGAGGGTGAATCAGAAGAAGCAGAATAAGGAGAAGGAGAAGGTGAAGTCTGGAGGGTGAATCAGAAGAAGCAGAATAAGGAGAAGGAGAAGGTGAAGTCTGGAGGGTGAATCAGAAGAAGCAGAAGAAGGAGAAGGAGAAGATGAAGTCTGGAGGGTGAAGCAGAAGAAGTAGAAGAAGGAGAAGGAGAAGGTGAAGTCTGGAGGGTGAATCAGAAGAAGCAGAAGAAGGAGAAGGAGAAGGTGAAGTCTGGAGGGTGAATCAGAAGAAGTAGAAGAAGGAGAAGGAGAAGGTGAAGTCTGGAGGGTGAATCAGAAGAAGTAGAAGAAGGAGAAGGAGAAGGTGAAGTCTGGAGGGTGAATCAGAAGAAGCAGAAGAAGGAGAAGGAGAAGGTGAAGTCTGGAGGGTGAATCAGAAGAAGCAGAAGAAGGAGAAGGAGAAGATGAAGTCTGGAGGGTGAATCAGAAGAAGTAGAAGAAGGAGAAGGAGAAGGTGAGGTCTGGAGGGTGAATCAGAAGAAGCAGAAGAAGGAGAAGGAGAAGGTGAAGTCTGGAGGGTGAATCAGCAGAAGCAGAAGAAGGAGAAGGAGAAGGTGAAGTCTGGAGGGTGAATCAGAAGAAGCAGAAGAAGGAGAACGAGAAGGTGAAGTCAGGAGGGTGAATCAGAAGAAGCAGAAGAAGGAGAAGGAGAAGGTGAAGTTAGGAGGGTGAATCAGAAGAAGCAGAAGAAGGAGAAGGAGCAGGTGATGTCAGGGGGATGAAGCAGAAGAAGTAGAAGAAGGAGAAGGAGAAGGTGAAGTCAGGACGGTGAAGCAGAAGAAGCAGAAGAAGGAGAAGGAGAAGGTGAAGTCTGGAGGGTGAATCAGAAGAAGTAGAAGAAGGAGAAGGAGAAGGTCAAGTCTGGAGGGTGAATCAGAAGAAGTAGAAGAAGGAGAAGGAGAAGGTGAAGTCTGGAGGGTGAAGCAGAAGAAGTAGAAGAAGGAGAAGGAGAAGGTGAAGTCAGGAGGGTGAATCAGAAGAAGTAGAAGAAGGAGAAGGAGAAGGTGAAGTCAGGAGGGTGAATCAGAAGAAGCAGAAGAAGGAGAAGAAGAAGGTGAAGTCTGGAGGGTGAATCAGAAGAATCAGAAGAAGGAGAAGGAGAAGGTGAAGTCTGGAGGGTGAATCAGAAGAAGCAGAAGAAAGAGAAGGAGAAGGTGAAGTCTGGAGGGTGATTCAGAAGAAGTAGAAGAAGGAGAAGGAGAAGGTGAAGTCTGGAGTGTGAATCAGAAGAAGCAGAAGAAGGAGAAGGAGAAGGTGAAGTCTGGAGGGTGAATCAGAAGAAGCAGAATAAGGAGAAGGAGAAGGTGAAGTCTGGAGGGTGAATCAGAAGAAGCAGAAGAAGGAGAAGGAGAAGGTGAAGTCTGGAGGGTGAATCAGAAGAAGTAGAAGAAGGAGAAGGAGAAGGTGAAGTCTGGAGGGTGAAGCAGAAGAAGTAGAAGAAGGAGAAGGAGAAGGTGAAGTCAGGAGGGTGAATCAGAAGAAGTAGAAGAAGGAGAAGGAGAAGGTGAAGTCAGGAGGGTGAATCAGAAGAAGCAGAAGAAGGAGAAGGAGAAGGTGAAGTCTGGAGGGTGAATCAGAAGAATCAGAAGAAGGAGAAGGAGAAGGTGAAGTCTGGAGGGTGAATCAGAAGAAGCAGAGGAAGGAGAAGGAGAAGGTGAAGTCTGGAGGGTGAATCAGAAGAAGCAGAATAAGGAGAAGGAGAAGGTGAAGTCTGGAGGGTGAATCAGAAGAAGCAGAATAAGGAGAAGGAGAAGGTGAAGTCTGGAGGGTGAATCAGAAGAAGCAGAAGAAGGAGAAGGAGAAGATGAAGTCTGGAGGGTGAAGCAGAAGAAGTAGAAGAAGGAGAAGGAGAAGGTGAAGTCTGGAGGGTGAAGCAGAAGAAGTAGAAGAAGGAGAAGGAGAAGGTGAAGTCAGGAGGGTGAATCAGAAGAAATAGAAGAAGGAGAAGGAGAAGGTGAAGTCAGGAGGGTGAATCAGAAGAAGCAGAAGAAGGAGAAGGAGAAGGTGAAGTCTGGAGGGTGAATCAGAAGAATCAGAAGAAGGAGAAGCAGAAGGTGAAGTCTGGAGGGTGAATCAGAAGAAGCAGAAGAAAGAGAAGGAGAAGGTGAAGTCTGGAGGGTGAAGCAGAAGAAACAGAAGAAGGAGAAGGAGAAGGTGAAGACTGGAGGGTGAATCAGAAGAAGTAGAAGAAGGAGAAGGAGAAGGTGAAGTCTGGAGGGTGAATCAGAAGAAGGAGAAGAAGGAGAAGGAGAAGGTGAAGTCTGGAGGGTGAATCAGAAGAAGCAGAAGAAGGAGAAGGAGAAGGTGAAGTCTGGAGGGTGAATCAGAAGAAGCAGAAGAAGGAGAAGGAGAAGATGAAGTCTGGAGGGTGAATCAGAAGAAGTAGAAGAAGGAGAAGGAGAAGGTGAAGTCTGGAGGGTGAATCAGATGTAGTAGAAGACAGAGAAGGAGAAGGTGAAGTCTGGACGGTGAATCAAAAGAAACAGAAGAAGGAGAAGGAGAAGGTGAAGTCTGGAGGGTGAATCAGAAGAAGTAGAAGAAGGAGAAGGAGAAGGTGTAGTCTGGAGGGTGAATCAGAAGAAGTAGACGAAGGAGAAGGAGAAGGTGAAGTCTGGAGGGTGAATCAGAAGAAGGAGAAGAAGGAGAAGGAGAAGGTGAAGTCTGGAGGGTGAATCAGAAGAAGCAGAAGAAGGAGAAGGAGAAGGTGAAGTCTGGAGGGTGAATCAGAAGAAGCAGAAGAAGGAGAAGGAGAAGGAGAAGTCTGGAGGGTGAATCAGAAGAAGCAGAAGAAGGAGAAGGAGAAGGTGAAGTCTGGAGGGTGAATCAGAAGAAGTAGAAGAAGGAGAAGGAGAAGGTGAAGTCAGGAGGGTGAATCAGAAGAAGCAGAAGAAGGAGAAGGAGAAGGTGAAGTCTGGAGGGTGAATCAGAAGAATCAGAAGAAGGAGAAGGAGAAGTTGAAGTCTGGAGGGTGAATCAGAAGAAGCAGAAGAAGGAGAAGGAGAAGGTGAAGTCTGGAGGGTGAATCAGAAGAAGCAGAAGAAGGAGAAGGAGAAGGTGAAGTCAGGAGGGTGAATCAGAAGAAGCAGAAGACGGAGAAGGAGAAGGTGAAGTTAGGAGGGTGAATCAGAAGAAGCAGAAGAAGGAGAAGGAGCAGGTGATGTCAGCGGGATGAAGCAGAAGAAGTAGAAGAAGGAGAAGGAGAAGGTGAAGTCAGGACGGTGAAGCAGAAGAAGCAGAAGAAGGAGAAGGAGAATGTGAAGTCTGGAGGGTGAATCAGAATAAGTAGAAGAAGGAGAAGGAGAAGGTCAAGTCTGGAGGGTGAATCAGAAGAAGTAGAAGAAGGAGAAGGAGAAGGTAAAGTCTGGAGGGTGAAGCAGAAGAAGTAGAAGAAGGAGAAGGAGAAGTTGAAGTCAGGAGGGTGAATCAGAAGAAGTAGAAGAAGGAGAAGGAGAAGGTGAAGTCAGGAGGGTGAATCAGAAGAAGCAGAAGAAGGAGAAGGAGAAGGTGAAGTCTGGAGGGTGAATCAGAAGAAGTAGAAGAAGGAGAAGGAGAAGGTGTTGTCTGGAGGGTGAATCAGAAGAAGTAGACGAAGGAGAAGGAGAAGGTGAAGTCTGGAGGGTGAATCAGAAGAAGCAGAAGAAGGAGAAGGAGAAGGTGAAGTCTGGAGGGTGAATCAGAAGAAGCAGAATAAGGAGAAGGAGAAGGTGAAGTCTGGAGGGTGAATCAGAAGAAGCAGAAAAAGGAGAAGGAGAAGGTGAAGTCTGAAGGGTGAATCAGAAGAAGTAGAAGAAGGAGAAGGAGAAGGTGAAGTCTGGATGGTGAAGCAGAAGAAGTAGAAGAAGGAGAAGGAGAAGGTGAAGTCAGGAGGGTGAATCAGAAGAAGTAGAAGAAGGAGAAGGAGAAGGTGAAGTCAGGAGGGTGAATCAGAAGAAGCAGAAGAAGGAGAAGGAGAAGGTGACGTCTGGAGGGTGAATCAGAAGAATCAGAAGAAGGAGAAGGAGAAGGTGAAGTCTGGAGGGTGAATCAGAAGAAGCAGAAGAAAGAGAAGGAGAAGGTGAAGTCTGGAGGGTGAAGCAGAAGAAACAGAAGAAGGAGAAGGTGAAGACTGGAGGGTGAATCAGAAGAAGTAGAAGAAGGAGAAGGAGAAGGTGAAGTCTGGAGGGTGAATCAGAAGAAGTAGAAGAAGGAGAAGGAGAAGGTGAAGTCTGGAGGGTGAATCAGAAGAAGCAGAAGAAGGAGAAGGAGAAGGTGAAGTCTGGAGGGAGAATCAGAAGAAGCAGAAGAAGGAGAAGGAACAGATGAAGTCTGGAGGGTGAATCAGAAGAAGTAGAAGAAGGAGAAGGAGAAGGTGAGGTCTGGAGGGTGAATCAGAAGAAGCAGAAGAAGGAGAAGGAGAAGGTGAAGTCTGGAGGGTGAATCAGAAGAAGCAGAAGAAGGAGAAGGAGAAGGTGAAGTCTGGAGGGTGAATCAGAAGAAGCAGAAGAAGGAGAAGGAGAAGGTGAAGTCAGGAGGGTGAATCAGAAGAAGCAGAAGAAGGAGAAGGAGAAGGTGAAGTTAGGAGGGTGAATCAGAAGAAGCAGAAGAAGGAGAAGGAGCAGGTGATGTCAGGGGGATGAAGCAGAAGAAGTAGAAGAAGGAGAAGGAGAAGGTGAAGTCAGGACGGTGAAGCAGAAGAATCAGAAGAAGGAGAAGGAGAAGGTGAAGTCTGGAGGGTGAATCAGAAGAAGTAGAAGAAGGAGAAGGAGAAGGTCAAGTCTGGAGGGTGAATCAGAAGAAGTAGAAGAAGGAGAAGGAGAAGGTGAAGTCTGGAGGGTGAAGCAGAAGAAGTAGAAGAAGGAGAAGGAGAAGGTGAAGTCAGGAGGGTGAATCAGAAGAAGTAGAAGAAGGAGAAGGAGAAGGTGATGTCAGGAGGGTGAATCAGAAGAAGCAGAAGAAGGAGAAGAAGAAGGTGAAGTCTGGAGGGTGAATCAGAAGAATCAGAAGAAGGAGAAGGAGAAGGTGAAGTCTGGAGGGTGAATCAGATGAAGCAGAAGAAAGAGAAGGAGAAGGTGAAGTCTGGAGGGTGAATCAGAAGAAGTAGAAGAAGGAGAAGGAGAAGGTGAAGTCTGGAGTGTGAATCAGAAGAAGCAGAAGAAGGAGAAGGAGAAGGTGAAGTCTGGAGAGTGAATCAGAAGAAGCAGAATAAGGAGAAGGAGAAGGTGAAGTCTGGAAGGTGAATCAGAAGAAGTAGAAGAAGGAGAAGGAGAAGGTGAAGTCTGGAGGGTGAAGCAGAAGAAGTAGAAGAAGGAGAAGGAGAAGGTGAAGTCAGGAGGGTGAATCAGAAGAAGTAGAAGAAGGAGAAGGACAAGGTGAAGTCAGGAGGGTGAATCAGAAGAAGCAGAAGAAGGAGAAGGAGAAGGTGAAGTCTGGAGGGTGAATCAGAAGAAGTAGAAGAAGGAGAAGGAGAAGGTGTTGTCTGGAGGGTGAATCAGAAGAAGCAGAAGAAGGAGAAGGAACAGATGAAGTCTGGAGGGTGAATCAGAAGAAGTAGAAGAAGGAGAAGGAGAAGGTGAGGTCTGGAGGGTGAATCAGAAGAAGCAGAAGAAGGAGAAGGAGAAGGTGAAGTCTGGAGGGTGAATCAGAAGAAGCAGAAGAAGGAGAAGGAGAAGGTGAAGTCTGGAGGGTGAATCAGAAGAAGCAGAAGAAGGAGAAGGAGAAGGTGAAGTCAGGAGGGTGAATCAGAAGAAGCAGAAGAAGGAGAAGGAGAAGGTGAAGTTAGGAGGGTGAATCAGAAGAAGCAGAAGAAGGAGAAGGAGCAGGTGATGTCAGGGGGATGAAGCAGAAGAAGTAGAAGAAGGAGAAGGAGAAGGTGAAGTCAGGACGGTGAAGCAGAAGAATCAGAAGAAGGAGAAGAAGAAGGTGAAGTCTGGAGGGTGAATCAGAAGAATCAGAAGAAGGAGAAGGAGAAGGTGAAGTCTGGAGGGTGAATCAGAAGAAGCAGAAGAAAGAGAAGGAGAAGGTGAAGTCTGGAGGGTGATTCAGAAGAAGTAGAAGAAGGAGAAGGAGAAGGTGAAGTCTGGAGGGTGAATCAGAAGAAGTAGAAGAAGGAGAAGGAGAAGGTCAAGTCTGGAGGGTGAATCAGAAGAAGTAGAAGAAGGAGAAGGAGAAGGTGAAGTCTGGAGGGTGAAGCAGAAGAAGTAGAAGAAGGAGAAGGAGAAGGTGAAGTCAGGAGGGTGAATCAGAAGAAGTAGAAGAAGGAGAAGGAGAAGGTGAAGTCAGGAGGGTGAATCAGAAGAAGCAGAAGAAGGAGAAGAAGAAGGTGAAGTCTGGAGGGTGAATCAGAAGAATCAGAAGAAGGAGAAGGAGAAGGTGAAGTCTGGAGGGTGAATCAGAAGAAGCAGAAGAAAGAGAAGGAGAAGGTGAAGTCTGGAGGGTGATTCAGAAGAAGTAGAAGAAGGAGAAGGAGAAGGTGAAGTCTGGAGTGTGAATCAGAAGAAGCAGAAGAAGGAGAAGGAGAAGGTGAAGTCTGGAGGGTGAATCAGAAGAAGCAGAATAAGGAGAAGGAGAAGGTGAAGTCTGGAGGGTGAATCAGAAGAAGCAGAAGAAGGAGAAGGAGAAGGTGAAGTCTGGAGGGTGAATCAGAAGAAGTAGAAGAAGGAGAAGGAGAAGGTGAAGTCTGGAGGGTGAAGCAGAAGAAGTAGAAGAAGGAGAAGGAGAAGGTGAAGTCAGGAGGGTGAATCAGAAGAAGTAGAAGAAGGAGAAGGAGAAGGTGAAGTCAGGAGGGTGAATCAGAAGAAGCAGAAGAAGGAGAAGGAGAAGGTGAAGTCTGGAGGGTGAATCAGAAGAATCAGAAGAAGGAGAAGGAGAAGGTGAAGTCTGGAGGGTGAATCAGAAGAAGCAGAGGAAGGAGAAGGAGAAGGTGAAGTCTGGAGGGTGAATCAGAAGAAGCAGAATAAGGAGAAGGAGAAGGTGAAGTCTGGAGGGTGAATCAGAAGAAGCAGAATAAGGAGAAGGAGAAGGTGAAGTCTGGAGGGTGAATCAGAAGAAGCAGAAGAAGGAGAAGGAGAAGATGAAGTCTGGAGGGTGAAGCAGAAGAAGTAGAAGAAGGAGAAGGAGAAGGTGAAGTCTGGAGGGTGAAGCAGAAGAAGTAGAAGAAGGAGAAGGAGAAGGTGAAGTCAGGAGGGTGAATCAGAAGAAATAGAAGAAGGAGAAGGAGAAGGTGAAGTCAGGAGGGTGAATCAGAAGAAGCAGAAGAAGGAGAAGGAGAAGGTGAAGTCTGGAGGGTGAATCAGAAGAATCAGAAGAAGGAGAAGCAGAAGGTGAAGTCTGGAGGGTGAATCAGAAGAAGCAGAAGAAAGAGAAGGAGAAGGTGAAGTCTGGAGGGTGAAGCAGAAGAAACAGAAGAAGGAGAAGGAGAAGGTGAAGACTGGAGGGTGAATCAGAAGAAGTAGAAGAAGGAGAAGGAGAAGGTGAAGTCTGGAGGGTGAATCAGAAGAAGGAGAAGAAGGAGAAGGAGAAGGTGAAGTCTGGAGGGTGAATCAGAAGAAGCAGAAGAAGGAGAAGGAGAAGGTGAAGTCTGGAGGGTGAATCAGAAGAAGCAGAAGAAGGAGAAGGAGAAGATGAAGTCTGGAGGGTGAATCAGAAGAAGTAGAAGAAGGAGAAGGAGAAGGTGAAGTCTGGAGGGTGAATCAGATGTAGTAGAAGAAAGAGAAGGAGAAGGTGAAGTCTGGACGGTGAATCAGAAGAAACAGAAGAAGGAGAAGGAGAAGGTGAAGTCTGGAGGGTGAATCAGAAGAAGTAGAAGAAGGAGAAGGAGAAGGTGTAGTCTGGAGGGTGAATCAGAAGAAGTAGACGAAGGAGAAGGAGAAGGTGAAGTCTGGAGGGTGAATCAGAAGAAGGAGAAGAAGGAGAAGGAGAAGGTGAAGTCTGGAGGGTGAATCAGAAGAAGCAGAAGAAGGAGAAGGAGAAGGTGAAGTCTGGAGGGTGAATCAGAAGAAGCAGAAGAAGGAGAAGGAGAAGGAGAAGTCTGGAGGGTGAATCAGAAGAAGCAGAAGAAGGAGAAGGAGAAGGTGAAGTCTGGAGGGTGAATCAGAAGAAGTAGAAGAAGGAGAAGGAGAAGGTGAAGTCAGGAGGGTGAATCAGAAGAAGCAGAAGAAGGAGAAGGAGAAGGTGAAGTCTGGAGGGTGAATCAGAAGAATCAGAAGAAGGAGAAGGAGAAGTTGAAGTCTGGAGGGTGAATCAGAAGAAGCAGAAGAAGGAGAAGGAGAAGGTGAAGTCAGGAGGGTGAATCAGAAGAAGCAGAAGACGGAGAAGGAGAAGGTGAAGTTAGGAGGGTGAATCAGAAGAAGCAGAAGAAGGAGAAGGAGCAGGTGATGTCAGCGGGATGAAGCAGAAGAAGTAGAAGAAGGAGAAGGAGAAGGTGAAGTCAGGACGGTGAAGCAGAAGAAGCAGAAGAAGGAGAAGGAGAATGTGAAGTCTGGAGGGTGAATCAGAATAAGTAGAAGAAGGAGAAGGAGAAGGTCAAGTCTGGAGGGTGAATCAGAAGAAGTAGAAGAAGGAGAAGGAGAAGGTAAAGTCTGGAGGGTGAAGCAGAAGAAGTAGAAGAAGGAGAAGGAGAAGTTGAAGTCAGGAGGGTGAATCAGAAGAAGTAGAAGAAGGAGAAGGAGAAGGTGAAGTCAGGAGGGTGAATCAGAAGAAGCAGAAGAAGGAGAAGGAGAAGGTGAAGTCTGGAGGGTGAATCAGAAGAAGTAGAAGAAGGAGAAGGAGAAGGTGTTGTCTGGAGGGTGAATCAGAAGAAGTAGACGAAGGAGAAGGAGAAGGTGAAGTCTGGAGGGTGAATCAGAAGAAGCAGAAGAAGGAGAAGGAGAAGGTGAAGTCTGGAGGGTGAATCAGAAGAAGCAGAATAAGGAGAAGGAGAAGGTGAAGTCTGGAGGGTGAATCAGAAGAAGCAGAAAAAGGAGAAGGAGAAGGTGAAGTCTGAAGGGTGAATCAGAAGAAGTAGAAGAAGGAGAAGGAGAAGGTGAAGTCTGGATGGTGAAGCAGAAGAAGTAGAAGAAGGAGAAGGAGAAGGTGAAGTCAGGAGGGTGAATCAGAAGAAGTAGAAGAAGGAGAAGGAGAAGGTGAAGTCAGGAGGGTGAATCAGAAGAAGCAGAAGAAGGAGAAGGAGAAGGTGACGTCTGGAGGGTGAATCAGAAGAATCAGAAGAAGGAGAAGGAGAAGGTGAAGTCTGGAGGGTGAATCAGAAGAAGCAGAAGAAAGAGAAGGAGAAGGTGAAGTCTGGAGGGTGAAGCAGAAGAAACAGAAGAAGGAGAAGGTGAAGACTGGAGGGTGAATCAGAAGAAGTAGAAGAAGGAGAAGGAGAAGGTGAAGTCTGGAGGGTGAATCAGAAGAAGTAGAAGAAGGAGAAGGAGAAGGTGAAGTCTGGAGGGTGAATCAGAAGAAGCAGAAGAAGGAGAAGGAGAAGGTGAAGTCTGGAGGGAGAATCAGAAGAAGCAGAAGAAGGAGAAGGAACAGATGAAGTCTGGAGGGTGAATCAGAAGAAGTAGAAGAAGGAGAAGGAGAAGGTGAGGTCTGGAGGGTGAATCAGAAGAAGCAGAAGAAGGAGAAGGAGAAGGTGAAGTCTGGAGGGTGAATCAGAAGAAGCAGAAGAAGGAGAAGGAGAAGGTGAAGTCTGGAGGGTGAATCAGAAGAAGCAGAAGAAGGAGAAGGAGAAGGTGAAGTCAGGAGGGTGAATCAGAAGAAGCAGAAGAAGGAGAAGGAGAAGGTGAAGTTAGGAGGGTGAATCAGAAGAAGCAGAAGAAGGAGAAGGAGCAGGTGATGTCAGGGGGATGAAGCAGAAGAAGTAGAAGAAGGAGAAGGAGAAGGTGAAGTCAGGACGGTGAAGCAGAAGAATCAGAAGAAGGAGAAGGAGAAGGTGAAGTCTGGAGGGTGAATCAGAAGAAGTAGAAGAAGGAGAAGGAGAAGGTCAAGTCTGGAGGGTGAATCAGAAGAAGTAGAAGAAGGAGAAGGAGAAGGTGAAGTCTGGAGGGTGAAGCAGAAGAAGTAGAAGAAGGAGAAGGAGAAGGTGAAGTCAGGAGGGTGAATCAGAAGAAGTAGAAGAAGGAGAAGGAGAAGGTGATGTCAGGAGGGTGAATCAGAAGAAGCAGAAGAAGGAGAAGAAGAAGGTGAAGTCTGGAGGGTGAATCAGAAGAATCAGAAGAAGGAGAAGGAGAAGGTGAAGTCTGGAGGGTGAATCAGATGAAGCAGAAGAAAGAGAAGGAGAAGGTGAAGTCTGGAGGGTGAATCAGAAGAAGTAGAAGAAGGAGAAGGAGAAGGTGAAGTCTGGAGTGTGAATCAGAAGAAGCAGAAGAAGGAGAAGGAGAAGGTGAAGTCTGGAGAGTGAATCAGAAGAAGCAGAATAAGGAGAAGGAGAAGGTGAAGTCTGGAAGGTGAATCAGAAGAAGTAGAAGAAGGAGAAGGAGAAGGTGAAGTCTGGAGGGTGAAGCAGAAGAAGTAGAAGAAGGAGAAGGAGAAGGTGAAGTCAGGAGGGTGAATCAGAAGAAGTAGAAGAAGGAGAAGGACAAGGTGAAGTCAGGAGGGTGAATCAGAAGAAGCAGAAGAAGGAGAAGGAGAAGGTGAAGTCTGGAGGGTGAATCAGAAGAAGTAGAAGAAGGAGAAGGAGAAGGTGTTGTCTGGAGGGTGAATCAGAAGAAGCAGAAGAAGGAGAAGGAACAGATGAAGTCTGGAGGGTGAATCAGAAGAAGTAGAAGAAGGAGAAGGAGAAGGTGAGGTCTGGAGGGTGAATCAGAAGAAGCAGAAGAAGGAGAAGGAGAAGGTGAAGTCTGGAGGGTGAATCAGAAGAAGCAGAAGAAGGAGAAGGAGAAGGTGAAGTCTGGAGGGTGAATCAGAAGAAGCAGAAGAAGGAGAAGGAGAAGGTGAAGTCAGGAGGGTGAATCAGAAGAAGCAGAAGAAGGAGAAGGAGAAGGTGAAGTTAGGAGGGTGAATCAGAAGAAGCAGAAGAAGGAGAAGGAGCAGGTGATGTCAGGGGGATGAAGCAGAAGAAGTAGAAGAAGGAGCAGGAGAAGGTGAAGTCAGGACGGTGAAGCAGAAGAATCAGAAGAAGGAGAAGAAGAAGGTGAAGTCTGGAGGGTGAATCAGAAGAATCAGAAGAAGGAGAAGGAGAAGGTGAAGTCTGGAGGGTGAATCAGAAGAAGCAGAAGAAAGAGAAGGAGAAGGTGAAGTCTGGAGGGTGATTCAGAAGAAGTAGAAGAAGGAGAAGGAGAAGGTGAAGTCTGGAGTGTGAATCAGAAGAAGCAGAAGAAGGAGAAGGAGAAGGTGAAGTCTGGAGGGTGAATCAGAAGAAGCAGAATAAGGAGAAGGAGAAGGTGAAGTCTGGAGGGTGAATCAGAAGAAGCAGAAGAAGGAGAAGGAGAAGGTGAAGTCTGGAGGGTGAATCAGAAGAAGTAGAAGAAGGAGAAGGAGAAGGTGAAGTCTGGAGGGTGAAGCAGAAGAAGTAGAAGAAGGAGAAGGAGAAGGTGAAGTCAGGAGGGTGAATCAGAAGAAGTAGAAGAAGGAGAAGGAGAAGGTGAAGTCAGGAGGGTGAATCAGAAGAAGCAGAAGAAGGAGAAGGAGAAGGTGAAGTCTGGAGGGTGAATCAGAAGAATCAGAAGAAGGAGAAGGAGAAGGTGAAGTCTGGAGGGTGAATCAGAAGAAGCAGAGGAAGGAGAAGGAGAAGGTGAAGTCTGGAGGGTGAATCAGAAGAAGCAGAATAAGGAGAAGGAGAAGGTGAAGTCTGGAGGGTGAATCAGAAGAAGCAGAATAAGGAGAAGGAGAAGGTGAAGTCTGGAAGGTGAATCAGAAGAAGCAGAAGAAGGAGAAGGAGAAGATGAAGTCTGGAGGGTGAAGCAGAAGAAGTAGAAGAAGGAGAAGGAGAAGGTGAAGTCTGGAGGGTGAAGCAGAAGAAGTAGAAGAAGGAGAAGGAGAAGGTGAAGTCAGGAGGGTGAATCAGAAGAAATAGAAGAAGGAGAAGGAGAAGGTGAAGTCAGGAGGGTGAATCAGAAGAAGTAGAAGAAGGAGAAGGACAAGGTGAAGTCAGGAGGGTGAATCAGAAGAAGCAGAAGAAGGAGAAGGAGAAGGTGAAGTCTGGAGGGTGAATCAGAAGAAGTAGAAGAAGGAGAAGGAGAAGGTGTTGTCTGGAGGGTGAATCAGAAGAAGCAGAAGAAGGAGAAGGAACAGATGAAGTCTGGAGGGTGAATCAGAAGAAGTAGAAGAAGGAGAAGGAGAAGGTGAGGTCTGGAGGGTGAATCAGAAGAAGCAGAAGAAGGAGAAGGAGAAGGTGAAGTCTGGAGGGTGAATCAGAAGAAGCAGAAGAAGGAGAAGGAGAAGGTGAAGTCTGGAGGGTGAATCAGAAGAAGCAGAAGAAGGAGAAGGGGAAGGTGAAGTCAGGAGGGTGAATCAGAAGAAGCAGAAGAAGGAGAAGTAGAAGGTGAAGTTATGAGGGTGAATCAGAAGAAGCAGAAGAAGGAGAAGGAGCAGGTGATGTCAGGGGGATGAAGCAGAAGAAGTAGAAGAAGGAGCAGGAGAAGGTGAAGTCAGGACGGTGAAGCAGAAGAATCAGAAGAAGGAGAAGAAGAAGGTGAAGTCTGGAGGGTGAATCAGAAGAATCAGAAGAAGGAGAAGGAGAAGGTGAAGTCTGGAGGGTGAATCAGAAGAAGCAGAAGAAAGAGAAGGAGAAGGTGAAGTCTGGAGGGTGATTCAGAAGAAGTAGAAGAAGGAGAAGGAGAAGGTGAAGTCTGGAGTGTGAATCAGAAGAAGCAGAAGAAGGAGAAGGAGAAGGTGAAGTCTGGAGGGTGAATCAGAAGAAGCAGAATAAGGAGAAGGAGAAGGTGAAGTCTGGAGGGTGAATCAGAAGAAGCAGAAGAAGGAGAAGGAGAAGGTGAAGTCTGGAGGGTGAATCAGAAGAGGTAGAAGAAGGAGAAGGAGAAGGTGAAGTCTGGAGGGTGAAGCAGAAGAAGTAGAAGAAGGAGAAGGAGAAGGTGAAGTCAGGAGGGTGAATCAGAAGAAGTAGAAGAAGGAGAAGGAGAAGGTGAAGTCAGGAGGGTGAATCAGAAGAAGCAGAAGAAGGAGAAGGAGAAGGTGAAGTCTGGAGGGTGAATCAGAAGAATCAGAAGAAGGAGAAGGAGAAGGTGAAGTCTGGAGGGTGAATCAGAAGAAGCAGAGGAAGGAGAAGGAGAAGGTGAAGTCTGGAGGGTGAATCAGAAGAAGCAGAATAAGGAGAAGGAGAAGGTGAAGTCTGGAGGGTGAATCAGAAGAAGCAGAATAAGGAGAAGGAGAAGGTGAAGTCTGGAAGGTGAATCAGAAGAAGCAGAAGAAGGAGAAGGAGAAGATGAAGTCTGGAGGGTGAAGCAGAAGAAGTAGAAGAAGGAGAAGGAGAAGGTGAAGTCTGGAGGGTGAAGCAGAAGAAGTAGAAGAAGGAGAAGGAGAAGGTGAAGTCAGGAGGGTGAATCAGAAGAAATAGAAGAAGGAGAAGGAGAAGGTGAAGTCAGCAGGGTGAATCAGAAGAAGCAGAAGAAGGAGAAGGAGAAGGTGAAGTCTGGAGGGTGAATCAGAAGAATCAGAAGAAGGAGAAGCAGAAGGTGAAGTCTGGAGGGTGAATCAGAAGAAGCAGAAGAAAGAGAAGGAGAAGGTGAAGTCTGGAGGGTGAAGCAGAAGAAACAGAAGAAGGAGAAGGAGAAGGTGAAGACTGGAGGGTGAATCAGAAGAAGTAGAAGAAGGAGAAGGAGAAGGTGAAGTCTGGAGGGTGAATCAGAAGAAGGAGAAGAAGGAGAAGGAGAAGGTGAAGTCTGGAGGGTGAATCAGAAGAAGCAGAAGAAGGAGAAGGAGAAGGTGAAGTCTGGAGGGTGAATCAGAAGAAGCAGAAGAAGGAGAAGGAGAAGATGAAGTCTGGAGGGTGAATCAGAAGAAGTAGAAGAAGGAGAAGGAGAAGGTGAAGTCTGGAGGGTGAATCAGAAGTAGTAGAAGAAAGAGAAGGAGAAGGTGAAGTCTGGACGGTGAATCAGAAGAAACAGAAGAAGGAGAAGGAGAAGGTGAAGTCTGGAGGGTGAATCAGAAGAAGTAGAAGAAGGAGAAGGAGAAGGTGTAGTCTGGAGGGTGAATCAGAAGAAGTAGACGAAGGAGAAGGAGAAGGTGAAGTCTGGAGGGTGAATCAGAAGAAGGAGAAGAAGGAGAAGGAGAAGGTGAAGTCTGGAGGGTGAATCAGAAGAAGCAGAAGAAGGAGAAGGAGAAGGTGAAGTCTGGAGGGTGAATCAGAAGAAGCAGAAGAAGGAGAAGGAGAAGGAGAAGTCTGGAGGGTGAATCAGAAGAAGCAGAAGAAGGAGAAGGAGAAGGTGAAGTCTGGAGGGTGAATCAGAAGAAGTAGAAGAAGGAGAAGGAGAAGGTGAAGTCAGGAGGGTGAATCAGAAGAAGCAGAAGAAGGAGAAGGAGAAGGTGAAGTCTGGAGGGTGAATCAGAAGAATCAGAAGAAGGAGAAGGAGAAGGTGAAGTCTGGAGGGTGAATCAGAAGAAGCAGAAGAAGGAGAAGGAGAAGGTGAAGTCTGGAGGGTGAATCAGAAGAAGCAGAAGAAGGAGAAGGAGAAGGTGAAGTCAGGAGGGTGAATCAGAAGAAGCAGAAGACGGAGAAGGAGAAGGTGAAGTTAGGAGGGTGAATCAGAAGAAGCAGAAGAAGGAGAAGGAGCAGGTGATGTCAGCGGGATGAAGCAGAAGAAGTAGAAGAAGGAGAAGGAGAAGGTGAA
Source organism: Somniosus microcephalus (assembly GCF_052327205.1). NCBI lineage: Eukaryota > Metazoa > Chordata > Chondrichthyes > Squaliformes > Somniosidae > Somniosus > Somniosus microcephalus. Next base: position 26,712 of record NW_028225905.1, read on the forward strand.
GTCAGGACGGTGAAGCAGAAGAAGCAGAAGAAGGAGAAGGAGAATGTGAAGTCTGGAGGGTGAATCAGAATAAGTAGAAGAAGGAGAAGGAGAAGGTCAAGTTTGGAGGGTGAATCAGAAGAAGTAGAAGAAGGAGAAGGAGAAGGTGAAGTCTGGAGGGTGAAGCAGAAGAAGTAGGAGAAGGAGAAGGAGAAGTTGAAGTCAGGAGGGTGAATCAGAAGAAGTAGAAGAAGGAGAAGGAGAAGGTGAAGTCAGGAGGGTGAATCAGAAGAAGTAGAAGAAGGAGAAGGAGAAGGTGTTGTCTGGAGGGTGAATCAGAAGAAGTAGACGAAGGAGAAGGAGAAGGTGAAGTCTGGAGGGTGAATCAGAAGAAGCAGAAGAAGGAGAAGGAGAAGGTGAAGTCTGGAGGGTGAATCAGAAGAAGCAGAATAAGGAGAAGGAGAAGGTGAAGTCTGGAGGGTGAATCAGAAGAAGCAGAAAAAGGAGAAGGAGAAGGTGAAGTCTGAAGGGTGAATCAGAAGAAGTAGAAGAAGGAGAAGGAGAAGGTGAAGTCTGGATGGTGAAGCAGAAGAAGTAGAAGAAGGAGAAGGAGAAGGTGAAGTCAGGAGGGTGAATCAGAAGAAGTAGAAGAAGGAGAAGGAGAAGGTGAAGTCAGGAGGGTGAATCAGAAGAAGCAGAAGAAGGAGAAGGAGAAGGTGACGTCTGGAGGGTGAATCAGAAGAATCAGAAGAAGGAGAAGGAGAAGGTGAAGTCTGGAGGGTGAATCAGAAGAAGCAGAAGAAAGAGAAGGAGAAGGTGAAGTCTGGAGGGTGAAGCAGAAGAAACAGAAGAAGGAGAAGGTGAAGACTGGAGGGTGAATCAGAAGAAGTAGAAGAAGGAGAAGGAGAAGGTGAAGTCTGGAGGGTGAATCAGAAGAAGTAGAAGAAGGAGAAGGAGAAGGTGAAGTCTGGAGGGTGAATCAGAAGAAGCAGAAGAAGGAGAAGGAGAAGATGAAGTCTGGAGGGTAAATCAGAAGAAGCAGAAGAAGGAGAAGGAACAGATGAAGTCTGGAGGGTGAATCAGAAGAAGTAGAAGAAGGAGAAGGAGAAGGTGAGGTCTGGAGGGTGAATCAGAAGAAGCAGAAGAAGGAGAAGGAGAAGGTGAAGTCTGGAGGGTGAATCAGAAGAAGCAGAAGAAGGAGAAGGAGAAGGTGAAGTCTGGAGGGTGAATCAGAAGAAGCAGAAGAAGGAGAAGGAGAAGGTGAAGTCAGGAGGGTGAATCAGAAGAAGCAGAAGAAGGAGAAGGAGAAGGTGAAGTTAGGAGGGTGAATCAGAAGAAGCAGAAGAAGGAGAAGGAGCAGGTGATGTCAGGGGGATGAAGCAGAAGAAGTAGAAGAAGGAGAAGGAGAAGGTGAAGTCAGGACGGTGAAGCAGAAGAATCAGAAGAAGGAGAAGGAGAAGGTGAAGTCTGGAGGGTGAATCAGAAGAAGTAGAAGAAGGAGAAGGAGAAGGTCAGGTCTGGAGGGTGAATCAGAAGAAGTAGAAGAAGGAGAAGGAGAAGGTGAAGTCTGGAGGGTGAAGCAGAAGAAGTAGAAGAAGGAGAAGGAGAAGGTGAAGTCAGGAGGGTGAATCAGAAGAAGTAGAAGAAGGAGAAGGAGAAGGTGATGTCAGGAGGGTGAATCAGAAGAAGCAGAAGAAGGAGAAGAAGAAGGTGAAGTCTGGAGGGTGAATCAGAAGAATCAGAAGAAGGAGAAGGAGAAGGTGAAGTCTGGAGGGTGAATCAGATGAAGCAGAAGAAAGAGAAGGAGAAGGTGAAGTCTGGAGGGTGAATCAGAAGAAGTAGAAGAAGGAGAAGGAGAAGGTGAAGTCTGGAGTGTGAATCAGAAGAAGCAGAAGAAGGAGAAGGAGAAGGTGAAGTCTGGAGAGTGAATCAGAAGAAGCAGAATAAGGAGAAGGAGAAGGTGAAGTCTGGAGGGTGAATCAGAAGAAGTAGAAGAAGGAGAAGGAGAAGGTGAAGTCTGGAGGGTGAAGCAGAAGAAGTAGAAGAAGGAGAAGGAGAAGGTGAAGTCAGGAGGGTGAATCAGAAGAAGTAGAAGAAGGAGAAGGACAAGGTGAAGTCAGGAGGGTGAATCAGAAGAAGCAGAAGAAGGAGAAGGAGAAGGTGAAGTCTGGAGGGTGAATCAGAAGAATCAGAAGAAGGAAAAGGAGAAGGTGAAGTCTGGAGGGTGAATCAGAAGAAGCAGAGGAAGGAGAAGGAGAAGGTGAAGTCTGGAGGGTGAATCAGAAGAAGCAGAATAAGGAGAAGGAGAAGGTGAAGTCTGGAGGGTGAATCAGAAGAAGCAGAATAAGGAGAAGGAGAAGGTGAAGTCTGGAGGGTGAATCAGAAGAAGCAGAAGAAGGAGAAGGAGAAGATGAAGTCTGGAGGGTGAATCAGAAGAAGTAGAAGAAGGAGAAGGAGAAGGTGAAGTCTGGAGGGTGAAGCAGAAGAAGTAGAAGAAGGAGAAGGAGAAGGTGAAGTCAGGAGGGTGAATCAGAAGAAGCAGAAGAAGGAGAAGGAGAAGGTGAAGTCTGGAGGGTGAATCAGAAGAATCAGAAGAAGGAGAAGGAGAAGGTGAAGTCTGGAGGGTGAATCAGAAGAAGCAGAAGAAAGAGAAGGAGAAGGTGAAGTCTGGAGGGTGAAGCAGAAGAAACAGAAGAAGGAGAAGGAGAAGTTGAAGACTGGAGGGTGAATCAGAAGAAGTAGAAGAAGGAGAAGGAGAAGGTGAAGTCTGGAGGGTGAATCAGAAGAAGTAGAAGAAGGAGAAGGAGAAGGTGAAGTCTGGAGGGTGAATCAGAAGAAGCAGAAGAAGGAAATGGAGAAGGTGAAGTCTGGAGGGTGAATCAGAAGAAGTAGAAGAAGGAGAAGGAGAAGGTGAAGTGTGGAGGGTGAATCAGAAGAAGCAGAAGAAGGAGAAGGAGAAGGTGAAGTCTGGAGGGTGAATCAGAAGAAGCAGAAGAAGGAGAAGGAGAAGGTGAAGTCTGGAGGGTGAAGCAGAAGAAGTAGAAGAAGGAGAAGGAGAAGGTGAAGTCAGGAGGGTGAATCAGAAGAAGTAGAAGAAGGAGAAGGAGAAGGTGAGGTCAGGAGGGTGAATCAGAAGAAGCAGAAGAAGGAGAAGGAGAAGGTGAAGTCTGGAGGGTGAATCAGAAGAATCAGAAGAAGGAGAAGGAGAAGGTGAAGTCTGGAGGGTGAATCAGAAGAAGCAGAAGAAGGAGAAGGAGAAGGTGAAGTCTGGAGGGTGAATCAGAAGAAGCAGAAGAAGGAGAAGGAGAAGGTGAAGTCAGGAGGGTGAATCAGAAGAAGCAGAAGAAGGAGAAGGAGAAGGTGAAGTTAGGAGGGTGAATCAGAAGAAGCAGAAGAAGGAGAAGGAGCAGGTGATGTCAGCGGGATGAAGCAGAAGAAGTAGAAGAAGGAGAAGGAGAAGGTGAAGTCAGGACGGTGAAGCAGAAGAAGCAGAAGAAGGAGAAGGAGAAGGTGAAGTCTGGAGGGTGAATCAGAATAAGTAGAAGAAGGAGAAGGAGAAGGTCAAGTCTGGAGGGTGAATCAGAAGAAGTAGAAGAAGGAGAAGGAGAAAGTGAAGTCTGGAGGGTGAAGCAGAAGAAGTAGAAGAAGGAGAAGGAGAAGGTGAAGTCAGGAGGGTGAATCAGAAGAAGTAGAAGAAGGAGAAGGAGAAGGTGAAGTCAGGAGGGTGAATCAGAAGAAGCAGAAGAAGGAGAAGGAGAAGGTGAAGTCTGGAGGGTGAATCAGAAGAATCAGAAGAAGGAGAAGGAGAAGGTGAAGTCTGGAGGGTGAATCAGAAGAAGCAGAAGAAGGAAATGGAGAAGGTGAAGTCTGGAGGGTGAATCAGAAGAAGTAGAAGAAGGAGAAGGAGAAGGTGAAGTGTGGAGGGTGAATCAGAAGAAGCAGAAGAAGGAGAAGGAGAAGGTGAAGTCTGGAGGGTGAATCAGAAGAAGCAGAAGAAGGAGAAGGAGAAGGTGAAGTCTGGAGGGTGAAGCAGAAGAAGTAGAAGAAGGAGAAGGAGAAGTTGAAGTCAGGAGGGTGAATCAGAAGAAGTAGAAGAAGGAGAAGGAGAAGGTGAGGTCAGGAGGGTGAATCAGAAGAAGCAGAAGAAGGAGAAGGAGAAGGTGAAGTCTGGAGGGTGAATCAGAAGAATCAGAAGAAGGAGAAGGAGAAGGTGAAGTCTGGAGGGTGAATCAGAAGAAGCAGAAGAAGGAGAAGGAGAAGGTGAAGTCTGGAGGGTGAATCAGAAGAAGCAGAAGAAGGAGAAGGAGAAGGTGAAGTCAGGAGGGTGAATCAGAAGAAGCAGAAGAAGGAGAAGGAGAAGGTGAAGTTAGGAGGGTGAATCAGAAGAAGCAGAAGAAGGAGAAGGAGCAGGTGATGTCAGCGGGATGAAGCAGAAGAAGTAGAAGAAGGAGAAGGAGAAGGTGAAGTCAGGACGGTGAAGCAGAAGAAGCAGAAGAAGGAGAAGGAGAAGGTGAAGTCTGGAGGGTGAATCAGAATAAGTAGAAGAAGGAGAAGGAGAAGGTCAAGTCTGGAGGGTGAATCAGAAGAAGTAGAAGAAGGAGAAGGAGAAAGTGAAGTCTGGAGGGTGAAGCAGAAGAAGTAGAAGAAGGAGAAGGAGAAGGTGAAGTCAGGAGGGTGAATCAGAAGAAGTAGAAGAAGGAGAAGGAGAAGGTGAAGTCAGGAGGGTGAATCAGAAGAAGCAGAAGAAGGAGAAGGAGAAGGTGAAGTCTGGAGGGTGAATCAGAAGAATCAGAAGAAGGAGAAGGAGAAGGTGAAGTCTGGAGGGTGAATCAGAAGAAGCAGAAGAAAGAGAAGGAGAAGGTGAAGTCTGGAAGGTGAATCAGAAGAAGCAGAAGAAGGAGAAGGAGAAGGTGAAGTCAGGAGGGTGAATCAGAAGAAGCAGAAGAAGTAGAAGGAGAAGGTGAAGTTAGGAGGGTGAATCAGAAGAAGCAGAAGAAGGAGAAGGAGCAGGTGATGTCAGGGGGATGAAGCAGAAGAAGTAGAAGAAGGAGAAGGAGAAGGTGAAGTCAGGACGGTGAAGCAGAAGAAGCAGAAGAAGGAGAAGGAGAAGGTGAAGTCTGGAGGGTGAATCAGAAGAAGTAGAAGAAGGAGAAAGAGAAGGTCAAGTCTGGAGGGTGAATCAGAAGAAGTAGAAGAAGGAGAAGGAGAAGGTGAAGTCTGGAGGGTGAAGCAGAAGAAGTAGAAGAAGGAGAAGGAGAAGGTGAAGTCAGGAGGGTGAATCAGAAGAAGTAGAAGAAGGGGAAGGAGAAGGTGAAGTCAGGAGGGTGAATCAGAAGAAGCAGAAGAAGGAGAAGGAGAAGGTGAAGTCTGGAGGGTGAATCAGAAGAAGCAGAAGAAGGAGAAGGAGAAGATGAAATCTGGAGGGTGAATCAGAAGAAGTAGAAGAAGGAGAAGGAGAAGGTGAGGTCTTGATGGTGAATCAGAAGAAGTAGAAGAAGGAGAAGGAGAAGGTGAAGTCTGGAGGGTGAATCAGAAGAAGCAGAAGAAGGAGAAGGAGAAGGTGAAGTCTGGAGGGTGAATCAGAAGAAGCAGAAGAAGGAGAAGGAGAAGGTGAAGTCTGGAGGGTGAATCAGAAGAAGCAGAAGAAGGAGAAGGAGAAGATGAAATCTGGAGGGTGAATCAGAAGAAGCAGAAGAAAGAGAAGGAGAAAGTGAAGTCTGGAGGGTGAATCAGAAGAAGTAGAAGAAGGAGAAGGAGAAGGTGAAGTCTGAAGGGTGAATCAGAAGAAGCAGAAGAAGGAGAAGGAGAAGGTGAAGTCTGGAGGGTGAATCAGAAGAAGCAGAAGAAGGAGAAGGAGAAGGTGAAGTCTGGAGGGTGAATCAGAAGAAGCAGAAGAAGGAGAAGGAGATGTTGAAGTCTGGAGGGTGAATCAGAAGAAGCAGAATAAGGAGAAGTGAAGGTGAAGTATAGAGGGTGAATCAGAAGAAGCAGAAGAAGGAGAAGGAGAAGGTGAAGTCTGGAGGGTGAATCAGAAGAAGTAGAAGAAGGAGAAGGAGAAGGTGAAGTCTGGAGGGTGAAGCAGAAGAAGTAGAAGAAGGAGAAGGAGAAGGTGAAGTCTGGAGGGTGAATCAGAAGAAGCAGAATCAGGAGAAGGAGAAGGTGAAGTCTGGAGGGTGAATCAGAAGAAGCAGAATAAGGAGAAGGAGAAGGTGAAGTCTGGAGGGTGAATCAGAAGAAGCAGAATAAGGAGAAGAAGAAGTTGAAGTCTGGAGGGTGAATCAGAAGAAGCAGAAGAAGGAGAAGGAGAAGATGAAGTCTGGGGGGTGAATCAGAAGAAGTAGAAGAAGGAGAAGGAGAAGGTGAAGTCAGGAGGGTGAATCAGAAGAAGTAGAAGAAGGAGAAGGAGAAGGTGAGGTCAGGAGGGTGAATCAGAAGAAGCAGAAGAAGGAGAAGGAGAAGGTGAAGTCTGGAGGGTGAATCAGAAGAATCAGAAGAAGGAGAAGGAGAAGGTGAAGTCTGGAGGGTGAATCAGAAGAAGCAGAAGAAGGAGAAGGAGAAGGTGAAGTCTGGAGGGTGAATCAGAAGAAGCAGAAGAAGGAGAAGGAGAAGGTGAAGTCAGGAGGGTGAATCAGAAGAAGCAGAAGAAGGAGAAGGAGAAGGTGAAGTTAGGAGGGTGAATCAGAAGAAGCAGAAGAAGGAGAAGGAGCAGGTGATGTCAGCGGGATGAAGCAGAAGAAGTAGAAGAAGGAGAAGGAGAAGGTGAAGTCAGGACGGTGAAGCAGAAGAAGCAGAAGAAGGAGAAGGAGAAGGTGAAGTCTGGAGGGTGAATCAGAATAAGTAGAAGAAGGAGAAGGAGAAGGTCAAGTCTGGAGGGTGAATCAGAAGAAGTAGAAGAAGGAGAAGGAGAAGGTGAAGTCTGGAGGGTGAAGCAGAAGAAGTAGAAGAAGGAGAAGGAGAAGATGAAGTCAGGAGGGTGAATCAGAAGAAGTAGAAGAAGGAGAAGGAGAAGGTGAAGTCAGGAGGGTGAATCAGAAGAAGCAGAAGAAGGAGAAGGAGAAGGTGAAGTCTGAAGGGTGAATCAGAAGAATCAGAAGAAGGAGAAGGAGAAGGTGAAGTCTGGAGGGTGAATCAGAAGAAAGAGAAGGAGAAGGTGAAGTCTGGAGGGTGAATCAGAAGAAGCAGAAGAAGGAGAAGGAGAAGGTGAAGTCAGGAGGGTGAATCAGAAGAAGCAGAAGAAGGAGAAGGAGAAGGTGAAGTTAGGAGGGTGAATCAGAAGAAGCAGAAGAAGGAGAAGGAGCAGGTGATGTCAGGGGGATGAAGCAGAAGAAGTAGAAGAAGGAGAAGGAGAAGGTGAAGTCAGGACGGTGAAGCAGAAGAAGCAGAAGAAGGAGAAGGAGAAGGTGAAGTCTGGAGGGTGAATCAGAAGAAGTAGAAGAAGGAGAAGGAGAAGGTCAAGTCTGGAGGGTGAATCAGAAGAAGTAGAAGAAGGAGAAGGAGAAGGTGAAGTCTGAAGGGTGAAGCAGAAGAAGTAGAAGAAGGAGAAGGAGAAGGTGAAGTCAGGAGGGTGAATCAGAAGAAGTAGAAGAAGGAGAAGGAGAAGGTGAAGTCAGGAGGGTGAATCAGAAGAAGCAGAAGAAGGAGAAGGAGAAGGTGAAGTCTGGAGGGTGAATCAGAAGAAGCAGAAGAAGGAAAAGGAGAAGATGAAATCTGGAGGGTGAATCAGAAGAAGTAGAAGAAGGAGAAGGAGAAGGTGAGGTCTGGAGGGTGAATCAGAAGAAGTAGAAGAAGGAGAAGGAGAAGGTGAAGTCTGGAGGGTGAATCAGAAGAAGCAGAAGAAGGAGAAGGATAGGTGAAGTCTGGAGGGTGAATCAGAAGAAGCAGAAGAAGGAGAAGGAGAAGGTGAAGTCTGGAGGGTGAATCAGAAGAAGCAGAAGAAGGAGAAGGAGAAGATGAAATCTGGAGGGTGAATCAGAAGAAGAAGAAGAAAGAGAAGGAGAAGGTGAAGTCTGGAGGGTGAATCAGAAGAAGTAGAAGAAGGAGAAGGAGAAGGTGAAGTCTGGAGGGTGAATCAGAAGAAGCAGAAGAAGGAGAAGGAGAAGGTGAAGTCTGGAGGGTGAATCAGAAGAAGCAGAAGAAGGAGAAGGAGAAATGAAGTCTGGAGGGTGAATCAGAAGAAGCAGAAGAAGGAGAAGGAGAAGTTGAAGTCTGGAGGGTGAATCAGAAGAAGCAGAATAAGGAGAAGTGAAGGTGAAGTATGGAGGGTGAATCAGAAGAAGCAGAAGAAGGAGAAGGAGAAGGTGAAGTCTGGAGGGTGAATCAGAAGAAGTAGAAGAAGGAGAAGGAGAAGGTGAAGTCTGGAGGGTGAATCAGAAGAAGCAGAAGAAGGAGAAGGAGAAGGTGAAGTCAGGAGGGTGAATCAGAAGAAGCAGAAGAAGGAGAAGGAGAAGGTGAAGTTAGGAGGGTGAATCAGAAGAAGCAGAAGAAGGAGAAGGAGCAGGTGATGTCAGGGGGATGAAGCAGAAGAAGTAGAAGAAGGAGAAGGAGAAGGTGAAGTCAGGACGGTGAAGCAGAAGAAGCAGAAGAAGCAGAAGGAGAAGGTGAAGTCTGGAGGGTGAATCAGAAGAAGTAGAAGAAGGAGAAGGAGAAGGTCAAGTCTGGAGGGTGAATCAGAAGAAGTAGAAGAAGGAGAAGGAGAAGGTGAAGTCTGGAGGGTGAAGCAGAAGAAGTAGGAGAAGGAGAAGGAGAAGGTGAAGTCAGGAGGGTGAATCAGAAGAAGTAGAAGAAGGAGAAGGAGATGGTGAAGTCAGGAGGGTGAATCAGAAGAAGCAGAAGAAGGAGAAGAAGAAGGTGAAGTCTGGAGGGTGAATCAGAAGAATCAGAAGAAGGAGAAGGAGAAGGTGAAGTCTGGAGGGTGAATCAGAAGAAGCAGAAGAAAGAGAAGGAGAAGGTGAAGTCTGGAGGGTGATTCAGAAGAAGTAGAAGAAGGAGAAGGAGAAGGAGAAGGTGAAGTCTGGAGTGTGAATCAGAAGAAGCAGAAGAAGGAGAAGGAGAAGGTGAAGTCTGGAGGGTGAATCAGAAGAAGCAGAATAAGGAGAAGGAGAAGGTGAAGTCTGGAGGGTGAATCAGAAGAAGCAGAAGAAGGAGAAGGAGAAGGTGAAGTCTGGAGGGTGAATCAGAAGAAGTAGAAGAAGGAGAAGGAGAAGGTGAAGTCTGGAGGGAGAAGCAGAAGAAGCAGAAGAAGGAGAAGGAGAAGGTGAAGTCTGGAGGGTGAATCAGAAGAATCAGAAGAAGGAGAAGGAGAAGGTGAAGTCTGGAGGGTGAATCAGAAGAAGCAGAGGAAGGAGAAGGAGAAGGTGAAGTCTGGAGGGTGAATCAGAAGAAGCAGAATAAGGAGAAGGAGAAGGTGAAGTCTGGAGGGTGAATCAGAAGAAGCAGAATAAGGAGAAGGAGAAGGTGAAGTCTGGAGGGTGAATCAGAAGAAGCAGAAGAAGGAGAAGGAGAAGATGAAGTCTGGAGGGTGAAGCAGAAGAAGTAGAAGAAGGAGAAGGAGAAGGTGAAGTCTGGAGGGTGAAGCAGAAGAAGTAGAAGAAGGAGAAGGAGAAGGTGAAGTCAGGAGGGTGAATCAGAAGAAGTAGTAGAAGGAGAAGGAGAAGGTGAAGTCAGGAGGGTGAATCAGAAGAAGCAGAAGAAGGAGAAGGAGAAGGTGAAGTCTGGAGGGTGAATCAGAAGAATCAGAAGAAGGAGAAGGAGAAGGTGAAGTCTGGAGGGTGAATCAGAAGAAGCAGAAGAAAGAGAAGGAGAAGGTGAAGTCTGGAGGGTGAAGCAGAAGAAACAGTAGAAGGAGAAGGAGAATGTGAAGACTGGAGGGTGAATCAGAAGAAGTAGAAGAAGGAGAAGGAGAAGGTGAAGTCTGGAGGGTGAATCAGAAGAAGTAGAAGAAGGAGAAGGAGAAGGTGAAGTCTGGAGGGTGAATCAGAAGAAGCAGAAGAAGGAGAAGGAGAAGGTGAAGTCTGGAGGGTGAATCAGAAGAAGCAGAAGAAGGAGAAGGAGAAGATGAAGTCTGGAGGGTGAATCAGAAGAAGTAGAAGAAGGAGAAGGAGAAGGTGAAGTCTGGAGGGTGAATGAGAAGTAGTAGAAGAAGGAGATGGAGAAGGTGAAGTCTGGACGGTGAATCAGAAGAAACAGAAGAAGGAGAAGGAGAAGGTGAAGTCTGGAGGGTGAATCAGAAGAAGTAGAAGAAGGAGAAGGAGAAGGTGTAGTCTGGAGGGTGAATCAGAAGAAGTAGACGAAGGAGAAGGAGAAGGTGAAGTCTGGAGGGTGAATCAGAAGAAGGAGAAGAAGGAGAAGGAGAAGGTGAAGTCTGGAGGGTGAATCAGAAGAAGCAGAAGAAGGAGAAGGAGAAGGTGAAGTCTGGAGGGTGAATCAGAAGAAGCAGAAGAAGGAGAAGGAGAAGGAGAAGTCTGGAGGGTGAATCAGAAGAAGCAGAAGAAGGAGAAGGAGAAGGTGAAGTCTGGAGGGTGAAGCAGAAGAAGTAGAAGAAGGAGAAGGAGAAGGTGAAGTCAGGAGGGTGAATCAGAAGAAGTAGAAGAAGGAGAAGGAGAAGGTGAAGTCTGGAGGGTGAATCAGAAGAATCAGAAGAAGGAGAAGGAGAAGGTGAAGTCTGGAGGGTGAATCAGAAGAAGCAGAAGAAGGAGAAGGAGAAGGTGAAGTCTGGAGGGTGAATCAGAAGAAGCAGAAGAAGGAGAAGGAGAAGGTGAAGTCAGGAGGGTGAATCAGAAGAAGCAGAAGACGGAGAAGGAGAAGGTGAAGTTAGGAGGGTGAATCAGAAGAAGCAGAAGAAGGAGAAGGAGCAGGTGATGTCAGCGGGATGAAGCAGAAGAAGTAGAAGAAGGAGAAGGAGAAGGTGAAGTCAGGATGGTGAAGCAGAAGAAGCAGAAGAAGGAGAAGGAGAATGTGAAGACTGGAGGGTGAATCAGAATAAGTAGAAGAAGGAGAAGGAGAAGGTCAAGTCTGGAGGGTGAATCAGAAGAAGTAGAAGAAGGAGAAGGAGAAGGTGAAGTCTGGAGGGTGAATCAGAAGAAGTAGAAGAAGGAGAAGGAGAAGGTGAAGTCTGGAGGGTGAATCAGAATAATCAGAAGAAGGAGAAGGAGAAGGTGAAGTCTGGAGGGTGAATCAGAAGAAGCAGAAGAAAGAGAAGGAGAAGGTGAAGTCTGGAGGGTGAATCAGAAAAAGCAGAAGAAGGAGAAGGAGAAGGTGAAGTCTGGAGGGTGAATCAGAAGAAGCAGAAGAAGGAGAAGGAGAAGGTGAAGTCTGGAGGGTGAATCAGAAGAAGCAGAAGAAGGAGAAGGAGAAGGTGAAGTCTGGAGGGTGAATCAGAAGAAGCAGAAGAAGGAGAAGGAGAAGGTGAAGTCTGGAGGATGAATCAGAAGAAGCAGAAAAAGGAGAAGGAGAAGGTGAAGTCTGAAGGGTGAATCAGAAGAAGTCGTAGAAGGAGAAGGAGAAGGTGAAGTCTGGAGGGTGAAGCAGAAGAAGTAGAAGAAGGAGAAGGAGAAGGTGAAGTCAGGAGGGTGAATCAGAAGAAGTAGAAGAAGGAGAAGGAGAAGGTGAAGTCAGGAGGGTGAATCAGAAGAAGCAGAAGAAGGAGAAGGAGAAGGTGAAGTCTGGAGGGTGAATCAGAAGAATCAGAAGAAGGAGAAGGAGAAGGTGAAGTCTGGAGGGTGAATCAGAAGAAGCAGAAGAAAGAGAAGGAGAAGGTGAAGTCTGGAGGGTGAAGCAGAAGAAACAGAAGAAGGAGAAGGAGAAGGTGAAGATTGGAGGGTGAATCAGAAGAAGTAGAAGAAGGAGAAGGAGAAGGTGAAGTCTGGAGGGTGAATCAGAAGAAGTAGAAGAAGGAGAAGGAGAAGGTGAAGTCTGGAGGGTGAATCAGAAGAAGCAGAAGAAGGAGAAGGAGAAGGTGAAGTCTGGAGGGTGAATCAGAAGAAGCAGAAGAAGGAGAAGGAGAAGATGAAGTCTGGAGGGTGAATCAGAAGAAGTAGAAGAAGGAGAAGGAGAAGGTGAGGTCTGGAGGGTGAATCAGAAGAAGCAGAAGAAGGAGAAGGAGAAGGTGAAGTCTGGAGGGTGAATCAGAAGAAGCAGAAGAAGGAGAAGGAGAAGGTGAAGTCTGGAGGGTGAATCAGAAGAAGCAGAAGAAGGAGAAGGAGAAGGTGAAGTCAGGAGGGTGAATCAGAAGAAGCAGAAGAAGGAGAAGGAGAAGGTGAAGTTAGGAGAGTGAATCAGAAGAAGCAGAAGAAGGAGAAGGAGCAGGTGATGTCAGGGGGATGAAGCAGAAGAAGTAGAAGAAGGAGAAGGAGAAGGTGAAGTCAGGACGGTGAAGCAGAAGAAGCAGAAGAAGGAGAAGGAGAAGGTGAAGTCTGGAGGGTGAATCAGAAGAAGTAGAAGAAGGAGAAGGAGAAGGTGAAGTCTGGAGTGTGAATCAGAAGAAGCAGAAGAAGGAGAAGGAGAAGGTGAAGTCTGGAGGGTGAATCAGAAGAAGCAGAATAAGGAGAAGGAGAAGGTGAAGTCTGGAGGGTGAATCAGAAGAAGTAGAAGAAGGAGAAGGAGAAGGTGAAGTCTGGAGGGTGAAGCAGAAGAAGTAGAAGAAGGAGAAGGAGAAGGTGAAGTCAGGAGGGTGAATCAGAAGAAGCAGAAGAAGGAGAAAGAGAAGGTGAAGTCTGGAGGGTGAATCAGAAGAATCAGAGGAAGGAGAAGGAGAAGGTGAAGTCTGGAGGGTGAATCAGAAGAAGCAGAGGAAGGAGAAGGAGAAGGTGAAGTCTGGAGGGTGAATCAGAAGAAGCAGAATAAGGAGAAGGTGAAGTCTGGAGGGTGAATCAGAAGAAGCAGAATAAGGAGAAGGAGAAGGTGAAGTCTGGAGGGTGAATCAGAAGAAGCAGAAGAAGGAGAAGGAGAAGATGAAGTCTGGAGGGTGAATCAGAAGAAGTAGAAGAAGGAGAAGGAGAAGGTGAAGTCTGGAGGGTGAAGCAGAAGAAGTAGAAGAAGGAGAAGGAGAAGGTGAAGTCAGGAGGGTGAATCAGAAGAAGTAGAAGAAGAAGAAGGAGAAGGTGAAGTCAGGAGGGTGAATCAGAAGAAGCAGAAGAAGGAGAAGGAGAAGGTGAAGTCTGGAGGGTGAATCAGAAGAATCAGAAGAAGGAGAAGGAGAAGGTGAAGTCTGGAGGGTGAATCAGAAGAAGCAGAAGAAAGAGAAGGAGAAGGTGAAGTCTGGAGGGTGAAGCAGAAGAAACAGAAGAAGGAGAAGGAGAAGGTGAAGACTGGAGGGTGAATCAGAAGAAGTAGAAGAAGGAGAAGGAGAAGGTGAAGTCTGGAGGGTGAATCAGAAGAAGTAGAAGAAGGAGAAGGAGAAGGTGAAGTCTGGAGGGTGAATCAGAAGAAGCAGAAGAAGGAGAAGGAGAAGGTGAAGTCTGGAGGGTGAATCAGAAGAAGCAGAAGAAGGAGAAGGAGAAGATGAAGTCTGGAGGGTGAATCAGAAGAAGTAGAAGAAGGAGAAGGAGAAGGTGAGGTCTGGAGGGTGAATCAGAAGAAGCAGAAGAAGGAGAAGGAGAAGGTGAAGTCTGGAGGGTGAATCAGAAGAAGCAGAAGAAGGAGAAGGAGAAGGTGAAGTCTGGAGGGTGAATCAGAAGAAGCAAAAGAAGGAGAAGGAGAAGGAGAAGTCAGGAGGGTGAATCAGAAGAAGCAGAAGAAGGAGAAGGAGAAGGTGAAGTTAGGAGGGTGAATCAGAAGAAGCAGAAGAAGGAGAAGGAGCAGGTGATGTCAGGGGGATGAAGCAGAAGAAGTAGAAGAAGGAGAAGGAGAAGGTGAAGTCAGGACGGTGAAGCAGAAGAAGCAGAAGAAGGAGAAGGAGAAGGTCAAGTCTGGAGGGTGAATCAGAAGAAGTAGAAGAAGGAGAAGGAGAAGGTGAAGTCTGGAGGGTGAAGCAGAAGAAGTAGAAGAAGGAGAAGGAGAAGGTGAAGTCAGGAGGGTGAATCAGAAGAAGTAGAAGAAGGAGAAGGAGAAGGTGAAGTCAGGAGGGTGAATCAGAAGAAGCAGAAGAAGGAGAAGAAGAAGGTGAAGTCTGGAGGGTGAATCAGAAGAATCAGAAGAAGGAGAAGGAGAAGGTGAAGTCTGGAGGGTGAATCAGAAGAAGCAGAAGAAAGAGAAGGAGAAGGTGAAGTCTGGAGGGTGATTCAGAAGAAGTAGAAGAAGGAGAAGGAGAAGGTGAAGTCTGGAGTGTGAATCAGAAGAAGCAGAAGAAGGAGAAGGAGAAGGTGAAGTCTGGAGAGTGAATCAGAAGAAGCAGAATAAGGAGAAGGAGAAGGTGAAGTCTGGAGGGTGAATCAGAAGAAGCAGAAGAAGGAGAAGGAGAAGGTGAAGTCTGGAGGGTGAATCAGAAGAAGTAGAAGAAGGAGAAGGAGAAGGTGAAGTCTGGAGGGTGAAGCAGAAGAAGTAGAAGAAGGAGAAGAAGAAGGTGAAGTCAGGAGGGTGAATCAGAATAAGTAGAAGAAGGAGAAGGAGAAGGTGAAGTCAGGAGGGTGAATCAGAAGAAGCAGAAGAAGGAGAAGGTGAAGTCTGGAGGGTGAATCAGAAGAATCAGAAGAAGGAGAAGGAGAAGGTGAAGTCTGGAGGGTGAATCAGAAGAAGCAGAGGAAGGAGAATGAGAAGGTGAAGTCTGGAGGGTGAATCAGAAGAAGCAGAATAAGGAGAAGGAGAAGGTGAAGTCTGGAGGGTGAATCAGAAGAAGCAGAATAAGGAGAAGGAGAAGGTTAAGTCTGGAGGGTGAATCAGAAGAAGCAGAAGAAGGAGAAGGAGAAGATGAAGTCTGGAGGGTGAAGCAGAAGAAGTAGAAGAAGGAGAAGGAGAAGGTGAAGTCTGGAGGGTGAAGCAGAAGAAGTAGAAGAAGGAGAAGGAGAAGGTGAAGTCAGGAGGGTGAATCAGAAGAAGTAGAAGAAGGAGAAGGAGAAGGTGAAGTCAGGAGGGTGAATCAGAAGAAGCAGAAGAAGGAGAAGGAGAAGGTGAAGTCTGGAGGGTGAATCAGAAGAATCAGAAGAAGGAGAAGGAGAAGGTGAAGTCTGGAGGGTGAATCAGAAGAAGCAGAAGAAAGAGAAGGAGAAGGTGAAGTCTGGAGGGTGAAGCAGAAGAAACAGAAGAAGGAGAAGGAGAAGGTGAAGACTGGAGGGTGAATCAGAAGAAGTAGAAGAAGGAGAAGGAGAAGGTGAAGTCTGGAGGGTGAATCAGAAGAAGTAGAAGAAGGAGAAGGAGAAGGTGAAGTCTGGAGGGTGAATCAGAAGAAGCAGAAGAAGGAGAAGGAGAAGGTGAAGTCTGGAGGGTGAATCAGAAGAAGCAGAAGAAGGAGAATAAGAAGATGAAGTCTGGAGGGTGAATCAGAAGAAGTAGAAGAAGGAGAAGGAGAAGGTGAAGTCTGGAGGGTGAATCAGAAGTAGTAGAAGAAGGAGAAGGAGAAGGTGAAGCCTGGACGGTGAATCAGAAGAAACAGAAGAAGGAGAAGGAGAAGGTGAAGTCTGGAGGGTGAATCAGAAGAAGTAGAAGAAGGAGAAGGAGAAGGTGTAGTCTGGAGGGTGAATCAGAAGAATCAGAAGAAGGAGAAGGAGAAGGTGAAGTCTGGAGGGTGAATCAGAAGAAGCAGAAGAAGGAGAAGGAGAAGGTGAAGTCTGGAGGGTGAATCAGAAGAAGCAGAAGAAGGAGAAGGAGAAGGTGAAGTCAGGAGGGTGAATCAGAAGAAGCAGAAGAAGGAGAAGGAGAAGGTGAAGTCTGGAGGGTGAATCAGAAGAAGCAGAAGAAGGAGAAGGAGAAGGTGAAGTCTGGAGGGTGAATCAGAAGAAGCAGAAGAAGGAGAAGGAGAAGGTGAAGTCGGGAGGGTGAATCAGAAGAAGCAGAAGACGGAGAAGGAGAAGGTGAAGTTAGGAGGGTGAATCAGAAGAAGCAGAAGAAGGAGAAGGAGCAGGTGATGTCAGCGGGATGAAGCAGAAGAAGTAGAAGAAGGAGAAGGAGAAGGTGAAGTCAGGATGGTGAAGCAGAAGAAGCAGAAGAAGGAGAAGGAGAATGTGAAGACTGGAGGGTGAATCAGAATAAGTAGAAGAAGGAGAAGGAGAAGGTCAAGTCTGGAGGGTGAATCAGAAGAAGTAGAAGAAGGAGAAGGAGAAGGTGAAGTCTGGAGGGTGAATCAGAAGAAGTAGAAGAAGGAGAAGGAGAAGGTGAAGTCTGGAGGGTGAATCAGAATAATCAGAAGAAGGAGAAGGAGAAGGTGAAGTCTGGAGGGTGAATCAGAAGAAGCAGAAGAAAGAGAAGGAGAAGGTGAAGTCTGGAGGGTGAATCAGAAAAAGCAGAAGAAGGAGAAGGAGAAGGTGAAGTCTGGAGGGTGAATCAGAAGAAGCAGAAGAAGGAGAAGGAGAAGGTGAAGTCTGGAGGGTGAATCAGAAGAAGCAGAAGAAGGAGAAGGAGAAGGTGAAGTCTGGAGGGTGAATCAGAAGAAGCAGAAGAAGGAGAAGGAGAAGGTGAAGTCTGGAGGATGAATCAGAAGAAGCAGAAAAAGGAGAAGGAGAAGGTGAAGTCTGAAGGGTGAATCAGAAGAAGTCGTAGAAGGAGAAGGAGAAGGTGAAGTCTGGAGGGTGAAGCAGAAGAAGTAGAAGAAGGAGAAGGAGAAGGTGAAGTCAGGAGGGTGAATCAGAAGAAGTAGAAGAAGGAGAAGGAGAAGGTGAAGTCAGGAGGGTGAATCAGAAGAAGCAGAAGAAGGAGAAGGAGAAGGTGAAGTCTGGAGGGTGAATCAGAAGAATCAGAAGAAGGAGAAGGAGAAGGTGAAGTCTGGAGGGTGAATCAGAAGAAGCAGAAGAAAGAGAAGGAGAAGGTGAAGTCTGGAGGGTGAAGCAGAAGAAACAGAAGAAGGAGAAGGAGAAGGTGAAGATTGGAGGGTGAATCAGAAGAAGTAGAAGAAGGAGAAGGAGAAGGTGAAGTCTGGAGGGTGAATCAGAAGAAGTAGAAGAAGGAGAAGGAGAAGGTGAAGTCTGGAGGGTGAATCAGAAGAAGCAGAAGAAGGAGAAGGAGAAGGTGAAGTCTGGAGGGTGAATCAGAAGAAGCAGAAGAAGGAGAAGGAGAAGATGAAGTCTGGAGGGTGAATCAGAAGAAGTAGAAGAAGGAGAAGGAGAAGGTGAGGTCTGGAGGGTGAATCAGAAGAAGCAGAAGAAGGAGAAGGAGAAGGTGAAGTCTGGAGGGTGAATCAGAAGAAGCAGAAGAAGGAGAAGGAGAAGGTGAAGTCTGGAGGGTGAATCAGAAGAAGCAGAAGAAGGAGAAGGAGAAGGTGAAGTCAGGAGGGTGAATCAGAAGAAGCAGAAGAAGGAGAAGGAGAAGGTGAAGTTAGGAGAGTGAATCAGAAGAAGCAGAAGAAGGAGAAGGAGCAGGTGATGTCAGGGGGATGAAGCAGAAGAAGTAGAAGAAGGAGAAGGAGAAGGTGAAGTCAGGACGGTGAAGCAGAAGAAGCAGAAGAAGGAGAAGGAGAAGGTGAAGTCTGGAGGGTGAATCAGAAGAAGTAGAAGAAGGAGAAGGAGAAGGTGAAGTCTGGAGTGTGAATCAGAAGAAGCAGAAGAAGGAGAAGGAGAAGGTGAAGTCTGGAGGGTGAATCAGAAGAAGTAGAAGAAGGAGAAGGAGAAGGTGAAGTCAGGAGGGTGAATCAGAAGAAGTAGAAGAAGGAGAAGGAGAAGGTGAAGTCAGGAGGGTGAATCAGAAGAAGCAGAAGAAGGAGAAAGAGAAGGTGAAGTCTGGAGGGTGAATCAGAAGAATCAGAGGAAGGAGAAGGAGAAGGTGAAGTCTGGAGGGTGAATCAGAAGAAGCAGAGGAAGGAGAAGGAGAAGGTGAAGTCTGGAGGGTGAATCAGAAGAAGCAGAATAAGGAGAAGGTGAAGTCTGGAGGGTGAATCAGAAGAAGCAGAATAAGGAGAAGGAGAAGGTGAAGTCTGGAGGGTGAATCAGAAGAAGCAGAAGAAGGAGAAGGAGAAGATGAAGTCTGGAGGGTGAATCAGAAGAAGTAGAAGAAGGAGAAGGAGAAGGTGAAGTCTGGAGGGTGAAGCAGAAGAAGTAGAAGAAGGAGAAGGAGAAGGTGAAGTCAGGAGGGTGAATCAGAAGAAGTAGAAGAAGAAGAAGGAGAAGGTGAAGTCAGGAGGGTGAATCAGAAGAAACAGAAGAAGGAGAAGGAGAAGGTGAAGTCTGGAGGGTGAATCAGAAGAATCAGAAGAAGGAGAAGGAGAAGGTGAAGTCTGGAGGGTGAATCAGAAGAAGCAGAAGAAAGAGAAGGAGAAGGTGAAGTCTGGAGGGTGAAGCAGAAGAAACAGAAGAAGGAGAAGGAGAAGGTGAAGACTGGAGGGTGAATCAGAAGAAGTAGAAGAAGGAGAAGGAGAAGGTGAAGTCTGGAGGGTGAATCAGAAGAAGTAGAAGAAGGAGAAGGAGAAGGTGAAGTCTGGAGGGTGAATCAGAAGAAGCAGAAGAAGGAGAAGGAGAAGGTGAAGTCTGGAGGGTGAATCAGAAGAAGCAGAAGAAGGAGAAGGAGAAGATGAAGTCTGGAGGGTGAATCAGAAGAAGTAGAAGAAGGAGAAGGAGAAGGTGAGGTCTGGAGGGTGAATCAGAAGAAGCAGAAGAAGGAGAAGGAGAAGGTGAAGTCTGGAGGGTGAATCAGAAGAAGCAGAAGAAGGAGAAGGAGAAGGTGAAGTCTGGAGGGTGAATCAGAAGAAGCAAAAGAAGGAGAAGGAGAAGGAGAAGTCAGGAGGGTGAATCAGAAGAAGCAGAAGAAGGAGAAGGAGAAGGTGAAGTTAGGAGGGTGAATCAGAAGAAGCAGAAGAAGGAGAAGGAGCAGGTGATGTCAGGGGGATGAAGCAGAAGAAGTAGAAGAAGGAGAAGGAGAAGGTGAAGTCAGGACGGTGAAGCAGAAGAAGCAGAAGAAGGAGAAGGAGAAGGTCAAGTCTGGAGGGTGAATCAGAAGAAGTAGAAGAAGGAGAAGGAGAAGGTGAAGTCTGGAGGGTGAAGCAGAAGAAGTAGAAGAAGGAGAAGGAGAAGGTGAAGTCAGGAGGGTGAATCAGAAGAAGTAGAAGAAGGAGAAGGAGAAGGTGAAGTCAGGAGGGTGAATCAGAAGAAGCAGAAGAAGGAGAAGAAGAAGGTGAAGTCTGGAGGGTGAATCAGAAGAATCAGAAGAAGGAGAAGGAGAAGGTGAAGTCTGGAGGGTGAATCAGAAGAAGCAGAAGAAAGAGAAGGAGAAGGTGAAGTCTGGAGGGTGATTCAGAAGAAGTAGAAGAAGGAGAAGGAGAAGGTGAAGTCTGGAGTGTGAATCAGAAGAAGCAGAAGAAGGAGAAGGAGAAGGTGAAGTCTGGAGAGTGAATCAGAAGAAGCAGAATAAGGAGAAGGAGAAGGTGAAGTCTGGAGGGTGAATCAGAAGAAGCAGAAGAAGGAGAAGGAGAAGGTGAAGTCTGGAGGGTGAATCAGAAGAAGTAGAAGAAGGAGAAGGAGAAGGTGAAGTCTGGAGGGTGAAGCAGAAGAAGTAGAAGAAGGAGAAGAAGAAGGTGAAGTCAGGAGGGTGAATCAGAATAAGTAGAAGAAGGAGAAGGAGAAGGTGAAGTCAGGAGGGTGAATCAGAAGAAGCAGAAGAAGGAGAAGGTGAAGTCTGGAGGGTGAATCAGAAGAATCAGAAGAAGGAGAAGGAGAAGGTGAAGTCTGGAGGGTGAATCAGAAGAAGCAGAGGAAGGAGAATGAGAAGGTGAAGTCTGGAGGGTGAATCAGAAGAAGCAGAATAAGGAGAAGGAGAAGGTGAAGTCTGGAGGGTGAATCAGAAGAAGCAGAATAAGGAGAAGGAGAAGGTTAAGTCTGGAGGGTGAATCAGAAGAAGCAGAAGAAGGAGAAGGAGAAGATGAAGTCTGGAGGGTGAAGCAGAAGAAGTAGAAGAAGGAGAACGAGAAGGTGAAGTCTGGAGGGTGAAGCAGAAGAAGTAGAAGAAGGAGAAGGAGAAGGTGAAGTCAGGAGGGTGAATCAGAAGAAGTAGAAGAAGGAGAAGGAGAAGGTGAAGTCAGGAGGGTGAATCAGAAGAAGCAGAAGAAGGAGAAGGAGAAGGTGAAGTCTGGAGGGTGAATCAGAAGAATCAGAAGAAGGAGAAGGAGAAGGTGAAGTCTGGAGGGTGAATCAGAAGAAGCAGAAGAAAGAGAAGGAGAAGGTGAAGTCTGGAGGGTGAAGCAGAAGAAACAGAAGAAGGAGAAGGAGAAGGTGAAGACTGGAGGGTGAATCAGAAGAAGTAGAAGAAGGAGAAGGAGAAGGTGAAGTCTGGAGGGTGAATCAGAAGAAGTAGAAGAAGGAGAAGGAGAAGGTGAAGTCTGGAGGGTGAATCAGAAGAAGCAGAAGAAGGAGAAGGAGAAGGTGAAGTCTGGAGGGTGAATCAGAAGAAGCAGAAGAAGGAGAATAAGAAGATGAAGTCTGGAGGGTGAATCAGAAGAAGTAGAAGAAGGAGAAGGAGAAGGTGAAGTCTGGAGGGTGAATCAGAAGTAGTAGAAGAAGGAGAAGGAGAAGGTGAAGTCTGGACGGTGAATCAGAAGAAACAGAAGAAGGAGAAGGAGAAGGTGAAGTCTGGAGGGTGAATCAGAAGAAGTAGAAGAAGGAGAAGGAGAAGCTGTAGTCTGGAGGGTGAATCAGAAGAATCAGAAGAAGGAGAAGGAGAAGGTGAAGTCTGGAGGGTGAATCAGAAGAAGCAGAAGAAGGAGAAGGAGAAGGTGAAGTCTGGAGGGTGAATCAGAAGAAGCAGAAGAAGGAGAAGGAGAAGGTGAAGTCAGGAGGGTGAATCAGAAGAAGCAGAAGAAGGAGAAGGAGAAGGTGAGGTCTGGAGGGTGAATCAGAAGAAGCAGAAGAAGGAGAAGGAGAAGGTGAAGTCTGGAGGGTGAATCAGAAGAAGCAGAAGAAGGAGAAGGAGAAGGTGAAGTCAGGAGGGTGAATCAGAAGAAGCAGAAGACGGAGAAGGAGAAGGTGAAGTTAGGAGGGTGAATCAGAAGAAGCAGAAGAAGGAGAAGGAGCAGGTGATGTCAGCGGGATGAAGCAGAAGAAGTAGAAGAAGGAGAAGGAGAAGGTGAAGTCAGGATGGTGAAGCAGAAGAAGCAGAAGAAGGAGAAGGAGAATGTGAAGACTGGAGGGTGAATCAGAATAAGTAGAAGAAGGAGAAGGAGAAGGTCAAGTCTGGAGGGTGAATCAGAAGAAGTAGAAGAAGGAGAAGGAGAAGGTGAAGTCTGGAGGGTGAATCAGAAGAAGTAGAAGAAGGAGAAGGAGAAGGTGAAGTCTGGAGGGTGAATCAGAATAATCAGAAGAAGGAGAAGGAGAAGGTGAAGTCTGGAGGGTGAATCAGAAGAAGCAGAAGAAAGAGAAGGAGAAGGTGAAGTCTGGAGGGTGAATCAGAAAAAGCAGAAGAAGGAGAAGGAGAAGGTGAAGTCTGGAGGGTGAATCAGAAGAAGCAGAAGAAGGAGAAGGAGAAGGTGAAGTCTGGAGGGTGAATCAGAAGAAGCAGAAGAAGGAGAAGGAGAAGGTGAAGTCTGGAGGGTGAATCAGAAGAAGCAGAAGAAGGAGAAGGAGAAGGTGAAGTCTGGAGGATGAATCAGAAGAAGCAGAAAAAGGAGAAGGAGAAGGTGAAGTCTGAAGGGTGAATCAGAAGAAGTCTTAGAAGGAGAAGGAGAAGGTGAAGTCTGGAGGGTGAAGCAGAAGAAGTAGAAGAAGGAGAAGGAGAAGGTGAAGTCAGGAGGGTGAATCAGAAGAAGTAGAAGAAGGAGAAGGAGAAGGTGAAGTCAGGAGGGTGAATCAGAAGAAGCAGAAGAAGGAGAAGGAGAAGGTGAAGTCTGCAGGGTGAATCAGAAGAATCAGAAGAAGGAGAAGGAGAAGGTGAAGTCTGGAGGGTGAATCAGAAGAAGCAGAAGAAAGAGAAGGAGAAGGTGAAGTCTGGAGGGTGAAGCAGAAGAAACAGAAGAAGGAGAAGGAGAAGGTGAAGATTGGAGGGTGAATCAGAAGAAGTAGAAGAAGGAGAAGGAGAAGGTGAAGTCTGGAGGGTGAATCAGAAGAAGTAGAAGAAGGAGAAGGAGAAGGTGAAGTCTGGAGTGTGAATCAGAAGAAGCAGAAGAAGGAGAAGGAGAAGGTGAAGTCTGGAGGGTGAATCAGAAGAAGCAGAAGAAGGAGAAGGAGAAGATGAAGTCTGGAGGGTGAATCAGAAGAAGTAGAAGAAGGAGAAGGAGAAGGTGAGGTCTGGAGGGTGAATCAGAAGAAGCAGAAGAAGGAGAAGGAGAAGGTGAAGTCTGGAGGGTGAATCAGAAGAAGCAGAAGAAGGAGAAGGAGAAGGTGAAGTCTGGAGGGTGAATCAGAAGAAGCAGAAGAAGGAGAAGGAGAAGGTGAAGTCAGGAGGGTGAATCAGAAGAAGCAGAAGAAGGAGAAGGAGAAGGTGAAGTTAGGAGAGTGAATCAGAAGAAGCAGAAGAAGGAGAAGGAGCAGGTGATGTCAGGGGGATGAAGCAGAAGAAGTAGAAGAAGGAGAAGGAGAAGGTGAAGTCAGGACGGTGAAGCAGAAGAAGCAGAAGAAGGAGAAGGAGAAGGTGAAGTCTGGAGGGTGAATCAGAAGAAGTAGAAGAAGGAGAAGGAGAAGGTGAAGTCTGGAGTGTGAATCAGAAGAAGCAGAAGAAGGAGAAGGAGAAGGTGAAGTCTGGAGGGTGAATCAGAAGAAGCAGAATAAGGAGAAGGAGAAGGTGAAGTCTGGAGGGTGAATCAGAAGAAGTAGAAGAAGGAGAAGGAGAAGGTGAAGTCTGGAGGGTGAAGCAGAAGAAGTAGAAGAAGGAGAAGGAGAAGGTGAAGTCAGGAGGGTGAATCAGAAGAAGTAGAAGAAGGAGAAGGAGAAGGTGAAGTCAGGAGGGTGAATCAGAAGAAGCAGAAGAAGGAGAAAGAGAAGGTGAAGTCTGGAGGGTGAATCAGAAGAATCAGAGGAAGGAGAAGGAGAAGGTGAAGTCTGGAGGGTGAATCAGAAGAAGCAGAGGAAGGAGAAGGAGAAGGTGAAGTCTGGAGGGTGAATCAGAAGAAGCAGAATAAGGAGAAGGTGAAGTCTGGAGGGTGAATCAGAAGAAGCAGAATAAGGAGAAGGAGAAGGTGAAGTCTGGAGGGTGAATCAGAAGAAGCAGAAGAAGGAGAAGGAGAAGATGAAGTCTGGAGGGTGAATCAGAAGAAGTAGAAGAAGGAGAAGGAGAAGGTGAAGTCTGGAGGGTGAAGCAGAAGAAGTAGAAGAAGGAGAAGGAGAAGGTGAAGTCAGGAGGGTGAATCAGAAGAAGTAGAAGAAGAAGAAGGAGAAGGTGAAGTCAGGAGGGTGAATCAGAAGAAGCAGAAGAAGGAGAAGGAGAAGGTGAAGTCTGGAGGGTGAATCAGAAGAAGTAGAAGAAGGAGAAGGAGAAGGCGAAGTCTGGAGGGTGAATCAGAAGAAGCAGAAGAAAGAGAAGGAGAAGGTGAAGTCTGGAGGGTGAAGCAGAAGAAACAGAAGAAGGAGAAGGAGAAGGTGAAGACTGGAGGGTGAATCAGAAGAAGTAGAAGAAGGAGAAGGAGAAGGTGAAGTCTGGAGGGTGAATCAGAAGAAGTAGAAGAAGGAGAAGGAGAAGGTGAAGTCTGGAGGGTGAATCAGAAGAAGCAGAAGAAGGAGAAGGAGAAGGTGAAGTCTGGAGGGTGAATCAGAAGAAGCAGAAGAAGGAGAAGGAGAAGATGAAGTCTGGAGGGTGAATCAGAAGAAGTAGAAGAAGGAGAAGGAGAAGGTGAGGTCTGGAGGGTGAATCAGAAGAAGCAGAAGAAGGAGAAGGAGAAGGTGAAGTCTGGAGGGTGAATCAGAAGAAGCAGAAGAAGGAGAAGGAGAAGGTGAAGTCTGGAGGGTGAATCAGAAGAAGCAAAAGAAGGAGAAGGAGAAGGAGAAGTCAGGAGGGTGAATCAGAAGAAGCAGAAGAAGGAGAAGGAGAAGGTGAAGTTAGGAGGGTGAATCAGAAGAAGCAGAAGAAGGAGAAGGAGCAGGTGATGTCAGGGGGATGAAGCAGAAGAAGTAGAAGAAGGAGAAGGAGAAGGTGAAGTCAGGACGGTGAAGCAGAAGAAGCAGAAGAAGGAGAAGGAGAAGGTCAAGTCTGGAGGGTGAATCAGAAGAAGTAGAAGAAGGAGAAGGAGAAGGTGAAGTCTGGAGGGTGAAGCAGAAGAAGTAGAAGAAGGAGAAGGAGAAGGTGAAGTCAGGAGGGTGAATCAGAAGAAGCAGAAGAAGGAGAAGAAGAAGGTGAAGTCTGGAGGGTGAATCAGAAGAATCAGAAGAAGGAGAAGGAGAAGGTGAAGTCTGGAGGGTGAATCAGAAGAAGTAGAAGAAGGAGAAGGAGAAGGTGAGGTCTGGAGGGTGAATCAGAAGAAGCAGAAGAAGGAGAAGGAGAAGGTGAAGTCTGGAGGGTGAATCAGAAGAAGCAGAAGAAGGAGAAGGAGAAGGTGAAGTCTGGAGGGTGAATCAGAAGAAGCAGAAGAAGGAGAAGGAGAAGGTGAAGTCAGGAGGGTGAATCAGAAGAAGCAGAAGAAGGAGAAGGAGAAGGTGAAGTTAGGAGAGTGAATCAGAAGAAGCAGAAGAAGGAGAAGGAGCAGGTGATGTCAGGGGGATGAAGCAGAAGAAGTAGAAGAAGGAGAAGGAGAAGGTGAAGTCAGGACGGTGAAGCAGAAGAAGCAGAAGAAGGAGAAGGAGAAGGTGAAATCTGGAGGGTGAATCAGAAGAAGTAGAAGAAGGAGAAGGAGAAGGTGAAGTCTGGAGTGTGAATCAGAAGAAGCAGAAGAAGGAGAAGGAGAAGGTGAAGTCTGGAGGGTGAATCAGAAGAAGGAGAAGGTGAAGTCTGGAGGGTGAATCAGAAGAAGTAGAAGAAGGAGAAGGAGAAGGTGAAGTCTGGAGGGTGAAGCAGAAGAAGTAGAAGAAGGAGAAGGAGAAGGTGAAGTCAGGAGGGTGAATCAGAAGAAGTAGAAGAAGGAGAAGGAGAAGGTGAAGTCAGGAGGGTGAATCAGAAGAAGCAGAAGAAGGAGAAAGAGAAGGTGAAGTCTGGAGGGTGAATCAGAAGAATCAGAGGAAGGAGAAGGAGAAGGTGAAGTCTGGAGGGTGAATCAGAAGAAGCAGAGGAAGGAGAAGGAGAAGGTGAAGTCTGGAGGGTGAATCAGAAGAAGCAGAATAAGGAGAAGGTGAAGTCTGGAGGGTGAATCAGAAGAAGCAGAATAAGGAGAAGGAGAAGGTGAAGTCTGGAGGGTGAATCAGAAGAAGCAGAAGAAGGAGAAGGAGAAGATGAAGTCTGGAGGGTGAATCAGAAGAAGTAGAAGAAGGAGAAGGAGAAGGTGAAGTCTGGAGGGTGAAGCAGAAGAAGTAGAAGAAGGAGAAGGAGAAGGTGAAGTCAGGAGGGTGAATCAGAAGAAGTAGAAGAAGAAGAAGGAGAAGGTGAAGTCAGGAGGGTGAATCAGAAGAAGCAGAAGAAGGAGAAGGAGAAGGTGAAGTCTGGAGGGTGAATCAGAAGAATCAGAAGAAGGAGAAGGAGAAGGTGAAGTCTGGAGGGTGAATCAGAAGAAGCAGAAGAAAGAGAAGGAGAAGGTGAAGTCTGGAGGGTGAAGCAGAAGAAACAGAAGAAGGAGAAGGAGAAGGTGAAGACTGTAGGGTGAATCAGAAGAAGTAGAAGAAGGAGAAGGAGAAGGTGAAGTCTGGAGGGTGAATCAGAAGAAGTAGAAGAAGGAGAAGGAGAAGGTGAAGTCTGGAGGGTGAATCAGAAGAAGCAGAAGAAGGAGAAGGAGAAGGTGAAGTCTGGAGGGTGAATCAGAAGAAGCAGAAGAAGGAGAAGGAGAAGATGAAGTCTGGAGGGTGAATCAGAAGAAGTAGAAGAAGGAGAAGGAGAAGGTGAGGTCTGGAGGGTGAATCAGAAGAAGCAGAAGAAGGAGAAGGAGAAGGTGAAGTCTGGAGGGTGAATCAGAAGAAGCAGAAGAAGGAGAAGGAGAAGGTGAAGTCTGGAGGGTGAATCAGAAGAAGCAAAAGAAGGAGAAGGAGAAGGAGAAGTCAGGAGGGTGAATCAGAAGAAGCAGAAGAAGGAGAAGGAGAAGGTGAAGTTAGGAGGGTGAATCAGAAGAAGCAGAAGAAGGAGAAGGAGCAGGTGATGTCAGGGGGATGAAGCAGAAGAAGTAGAAGAAGGAGAAGGAGAAGGTGAAGTCAGGACGGTGAAGCAGAAGAAGCAGAAGAAGGAGAAGGAGAAGGTCAAGTCTGGAGGGTGAATCAGAAGAAGTAGAAGAAGGAGAAGGAGAAGGTGAAGTCTGGAGGGTGAAGCAGAAGAAGTAGAAGAAGGAGAAGGAGAAGGTGAAGTCAGGAGGGTGAATCAGAAGAAGCAGAAGAAGGAGAAGAAGAAGGTGAAGTCTGGAGGGTGAATCAGAAGAATCAGAAGAAGGAGAAGGAGAAGGTGAAGTCTGGAGGGTGAATCAGAAGAAGCAGAAGAAAGAGAAGGAGAAGGTGAAGTCTGGAGGGTGATTCAGAAGAAGTAGAAGAAGGAGAAGGAGAAGGTGAAGTCTGGAGTGTGAATCAGAAGAAGCAGAAGAAGGAGAAGGAGAAGGTGAAGTCTGGAGAGTGAATCAGAAGAAGCAGAATAAGGAGAAGGAGAAGGTGAAGTCTGGAGGGTGAATCAGAAGAAGCAGAAGAAGGAGAAGGAGAAGGTGAAGTCTGGAGGGTGAATCAGAAGAAGTAGAAGAAGGAGAAGGAGAAGGTGAAGTCTGGAGGGTGAAGCAGAAGAAGTAGAAGAAGGAGAAGAAGAAGGTGAAGTCAGGAGGGTGAATCAGAATAAGTAGAAGAAGGAGAAGGAGAAGGTGAAGTCAGGAGGGTGAATCAGAAGAAGCAGAAGAAGGAGAAGGTGAAGTCTGGAGGGTGAATCAGAAGAATCAGAAGAAGGAGAAGGAGAAGGTGAAGTCTGGAGGGTGAATCAGAAGAAGCAGAGGAAGGAGAATGAGAAGGTGAAGTCTGGAGGGTGAATCAGAAGAAGCAGAATAAGGAGAAGGAGAAGGTGAAGTCTGGAGGGTGAATCAGAAGAAGCAGAATAAGGAGAAGGAGAAGGTTAAGTCTGGAGGGTGAATCAGAAGAAGCAGAAGAAGGAGAAGGAGAAGATGAAGTCTGGAGGGTGAAGCAGAAGAAGTAGAAGAAGGAGAAGGAGAAGGTGAAGTCTGGAGGGTGAAGCAGAAGAAGTAGAAGAAGGAGAAGGAGAAGGTGAAGTCAGGAGGGTGAATCAGAAGAAGTAGAAGAAGGAGAAGGAGAAGGTGAAGTCAGGAGGGTGAATCAGAAGAAGCAGAAGAAGGAGAAGGAGAAGGTGAAGTCTGGAGGGTGAATCAGAAGAATCAGAAGAAGGAGAAGGAGAAGGTGAAGTCTGGAGGGTGAATCAGAAGAAGCAGAAGAAAGAGAAGGAGAAGGTGAAGTCTGGAGGGTGAAGCAGAAGAAACAGAAGAAGGAGAAGGAGAAGGTGAAGACTGGAGGGTGAATCAGAAGAAGTAGAAGAAGGAGAAGGAGAAGGTGAAGTCTGGAGGGTGAATCAGAAGAAGTAGAAGAAGGAGAAGGAGAAGGTGAAGTCTGGAGGGTGAATCAGAAGAAGCAGAAGAAGGAGAAGGAGAAGGTGAAGTCTGGAGGGTGAATCAGAAGAAGCAGAAGAAGGAGAATAAGAAGATGAAGTCTGGAGGGTGAATCAGAAGAAGTAGAAGAAGGAGACGGAGAAGGTGAAGTCTGGAGGGTGAATCAGAAGTAGTAGAAGAAGGAGAAGGAGAAGGTGAAGTCTGGACGGTGAATCAGAAGAAACAGAAGAAGGAGAAGGAGAAGGTGAAGTCTGGAGGGTGAATCAGAAGAAGTAGAAGAAGGAGAAGGAGAAGGTGTAGTCTGGAGGGTGAATCAGAAGAAGTAGACGAAGGAGAAGGAGAAGGTGAAGTCTGGAGGGTGAATCAGAAGAAGGAGAAGAAGGAGAAGGAGAAGGTGAAGTCTGGAGGGTGAATCAGAAGAAGCAGAAGAAGGAGAAGGAGAAGGTGAAGTCTGGAGGGTGAATCAGAAGAAGCAGAAGAAGGAGAAGGAGAAGGAGAAGTCTGGAGGGTGAATCAGAAGAAGCAGAAGAAGGAGAAGGAGAAGGTGAAGTCTGGAGGGTGAATCAGAAGAAGTAGAAGAAGGAGAAGGAGAAGGTGAAGTCAGGAGGGTGAATCAGAAGAAGCAGAAGAAGGAGAAGGAGAAGGTGAAGTCTGGAGGGTGAATCAGAAGAATCAGAAGAAGGAGAAGGAGAAGGTGAAATCTGGAGGGTGAATCAGAAGAAGCAGAAGAAGGAGAAGGAGAAGGTGAAGTCTGGAGGGTGAATCAGAAGAAGGAGAAGAAGGAGAAGGAGAAGGTGAAGTCAGGAGGGTGAATCAGAAGAAGCAGAAGACGGAGAAGGAGAAGGTGAAGTTAGGAGGGTGAATCAGAAGAAGCAGAAGAAGGAGAAGGAGAAGGTGATGTCAGCGGGATGAAGCAGAAGAAGTAGAAGAAGGAGAAGGAGAAGGTGAAGTCAGGACGGTGAAGCAGAAGAAGCAGAAGAAGGAGAAGTAGAATGTGAAGTCTGGAGGGTGAATCAGAATAAGTAGAAGAAGGAGAAGGAGAAGGTCAAGTCTGGAGGGTGAATCAGAAGAAGTAGAAGAAGGAGAAGGAGAAGGTGAAGTCTGGAGGGTGAAGCAGAAGAAGTAGAAGAAGGAGAAGGAGAAGTTGAAGTCAGGAGGGTGAATCAGAAGAAGTAGAAGAAGGAGAAGGAGAAGGTGAAGTCAGGAGGGTGAATCAGAAGAAGCAGAAGAAGGAGAAGGAGAAGGTGAAGTCTGGAGGGTGAATCAGAAGAAGTAGAAGAAGGAGAAGGAGACGGTGTTGTCTTGAGGGTGAATCAGAAGAAGTAGACGAAGGAGAAGGAGAAGGTGAAGCCTGGAGGGTGAATCAGAAGAAGCAGAAGAAGTAGAAGGAGAAGGTGAAGTCTGGAGGGTGAATCAGAAGAAGCAGAAAAAGGAGAAGGAGAAGGTGAAGTCTGAAGGGTGAATCAGAAGAAGTAGAAGAAGGAGAAGGAGAAGGTGAAGTCTGGAGGGTGAAGCAGAAGAAGTAGAAGAAGGAGAAGGAGAAGGTGAAGTCAGGAGGGTGAATCAGAAGAAGTAGAAGAAGGAGAAGGAGAAGGTGAAGTCAGGAGGGTGAATCAGAAGAAGCAGAAGAAGGAGAAGGAGAAGGTGACGTCTGGAGGGTGAATCAGAAGAATCAGAAGAAGGAGAAGGAGAAGGTGAAGTCTGGAGGGTGAATCAGAAGAAGCAGAAGAAAGAGAAGGAGAAGGTGAAGTCTGGAGGGTGAAGCAGAAGAAACAGAAGAAGGAGAAGGAGAAGGTGAAGACTGGAGGGTGAATCAGAAGAAGTAGAAGAAGGAGAAGGAGAAGGTGAAGTCTGGAGGGTGAATCAGAAGAAGTAGAAGAAGGAGAAGGAGAAGGTGAAGTCTGGAGGGTGAATCAGAAGAAGCAGAAGAAGGAGAAGGAGAAGGTGAAGTCTGGAGGGTGAATCAAAAGAAGCAGAAGAAGGAGAAGGAACAGGTGAAGTCAGGAGGGTGAATCAGAAGAAGCAGAAAAAGGAGAAGGAGAAGGTGAAGTCTGAAGGGTGAATCAGAAGAAGTAGAAGAAGGAGAAGGAGAAGGTGAAGTCTGGAGGGTGAATCAGAAGAAGCAGAAGAAGGAGAAGGAGAAGGTGAAGTCTGGAGGGTGAATCAAAAGAAGCAGAAGAAGGAGAAGGAACAGGTGAAGTCTGGAGGGTGAATCAGAAGAAGCAGAAAAAGGAGAAGGAGAAGGTGAAGTCTGAAGGGTGAATCAGAAGAAGTAGAAGAAGGAGAAGGAGAAGGTGAAGTCTGGAGGGTGAAGCAGAAGAAGTAGAAGAAGGAGAAGCAGAAGGTGAAGTCAGGAGGGTGAATCAGAAGAAGTAGAAGAAGGAGAAGGAGAAGGTGAAGTCAGGAGGGTGAATCAGAAGAAGCAGAAGAAGGAGAAGGAGAAGGTGACGTCTGGAGGGTGAATCAGAAGAATCAGAAGAAGGAGAAGGAGAAGGTGAAGTCTGGAGGGTGAATCAGAAGAAGCAGAAGAAAGAGAAGGAGAAGGTGAAGTCTGGAGGGTGAAGCAGAAGAAACAGAAGAAGGAGAAGGAGAAGGTGAAGACTGGAGGGTGAATCAGAAGAAGTAGAAGAAGGAGAAGGAGAAGGTGAAGTCTAGAGGGTGAATCAGAAGAAGTAGAAGAAGGAGAAGGAGAAGGTGAAGTCTGGAGGGTGAATCAGAAGAAGCAGAAGAAGGAGAAGGAGAAGGTGAAGTCTGGAGGGTGAATCAAAAGAAGCAGAAGAAGGAGAAGGAACAGGTGAAGTCAGGAGGGTGAATCAGAAGAAGCAGAAGAAGGAGAAGGAGAAGGTGAAGTCTGGAGGGTGAATCAGAAGAATCAGAAGAAGGAGAAGGAGAAGGTGAAGTCTGGAGGGTGAATCAGAAGAAGCAGAAGAAAGAGAAGGAGAAGGTGAAGTCTGGAGGGTGAAGCAGAAGAAACAGAAGAAGGAGAAGGAGAAGGTGAAGACTGGAGGGTGAATCAGAAGAAGTAGAAGAAGGAGAAGGAGAAGGTGAAGTCTGGAGGGTGAATCAGAAGAAGCAGAAGAAGGAGAAGGAGAAGGTGAAGTCTGGAGGGTGAATCAGAAGAAGCAGAAGAAGGAGAAGGAGAAGGTGAAGTCTGGAGGGTGAATCAGAAGAAGCAGAAGAAGGAGAATAAGAAGATGAAGTCTGGAGGGTGAATCAGAAGAAGTAGAAGAAGGAGAAGGAGAAGGTGAAGTCTGGAGGGTGAATCAGAAGTAGTAGAAGAAGGAGAAGGAGAAGGTGAAGTCTGGACGGTGAATCAGAAGAAACAGAAGAAGGAGAAGGAGAAGGTGAAGTCTGGAGGGTGAATCAGAAGAAGTAGAAGAAGGAGAAGGAGAAGGTGTAGTCTGGAGGGTGAATCAGAAGAAGTAGACGAAGGAGAAGGAGAAGGTGAAGTCTGGAGGGTGAATCAGAAGAAGGAGAAGAAGGAGAAGGAGAAGGTGAAGTCTGGAGGGTGAATCAGAAGAAGCAGAAGAAGGAGAAGGAGAAGGTGAAGTCTGGAGGGTGAATCAGAAGAAGCAGAAGAAGGAGAAGGAGAAGGAGAAGTCTGGAGGGTGAATCAGAAGAAGCAGAAGAAGGAAAAGGAGAAGGTGAAGTCTGGAGGGTGAATCAGAAGAAGTAGAAGAAGGAGAAGGAGAAGGTGAAGTCAGGAGGGTGAATCAGAAGAAGCAGAAGAAGGAGAAGGAGAAGGTGAAGTCTGGAGGGTGAATCAGAAGAATCAGAAGAAGGAGAAGGAGAAGGTGAAGTCTGGAGGGTGAATCAGAAGAAGCAGAAGAAGGAGAAGGAGAAGGTGAAGTCTGGAGGGTGAATCAGAAGAAGGAGAAGAAGGAGAAGGAGAAGGTGAAGTCAGGAGGGTGAATCAGAAGAAGCAGAAGACGGAGAAGGAGAAGGTGAAGTTAGGAGGGTGAATCAGAAGAAGCAGAAGAAGGAGAAGGAGAAGGTGATGTCAGCGGGATGAAGCAGAAGAAGTAGAAGAAGGAGAAGAAGAAGGTGAAGTCAGGACGGTGAAGCAGAAGAAGCAGAAGAAGGAGAAGGAGAATGTGAAGTCTGGAGGGTGAATCAGAACAAGTAGAAGAAGGAGAAGGAGAAGGTCAAGTCTGGAGGGTGAATCAGAAGAAGTAGAAGAAGGAGAAGGAGAAGGTGAAGTCTGGAGGGTGAAGCAGAAGAAGTAGAAGAAGGAGAAGGAGAAGTTGAAGTCAGGAGGGTGAATCAGAAGAAGTAGAAGAAGGAGAAGGAGAAGGTGAAGTCAGGAGGGTGAATCAGAAGAAGCAGAAGAAGGAGAAGGAGAAGGTGAAGTCTGGAGGGTGAATCAGAAGAAGTAGAAGAAGGAGAAGGAGACGGTGTTGTCTTGAGGGTGAATCAGAAGAAGTAGACGAAGGAGAAGGAGAAGGTGAAGTCTGGAGGGTGAATCAGAAGAAGCAGAAGAAGGAGAAGGAGAAGGTGAAGTCTGGAGGGTGAATCAGAAGAAGCAGAATAAGGAGAAGGAGAAGGTGAAGTCTGGAGGGTGAATCAGA
Source organism: Somniosus microcephalus (assembly GCF_052327205.1). Taxonomy (NCBI): domain Eukaryota; kingdom Metazoa; phylum Chordata; class Chondrichthyes; order Squaliformes; family Somniosidae; genus Somniosus; species Somniosus microcephalus. The sequence continues at coordinate 58,911 of NW_028225905.1, forward strand.
AGAAGCAGAAAAAGGAGAAGGAAAAGGTGAAGTCTGAAGGGTGAATCAGAAGAAGTAGAAGAAGGAGAAGGAGAAGGTGAAGTCTGGAGGGTTAAGCAGAAGAAGTAGAAGAAGGAGAAGGAGAAGGTGAAGTCAGGAGGGTGAATCAGAAGAAGTAGAAGAAGGAGAAGGAGAAGGTGAAGTCAGGAGGGTGAATCAGAAGAAGCAGAAGAAGGAGAAGGAGAAGGTGACGTCTGGAGGGTGAATCAGAAGAATCAGAAGAAGGAGAAGGAGAAGGTGAAGTCTGGAGGGTGAATCAGAAGAAGCAGAAGAAAGAGAAGGAGAAGGTGAAGTCTGGAGGGTGAAGCAGAAGAAACAGAAGAAGGAGAAGGAGAAGGTGAAGACTGGAGGGTGAATCAGAAGAAGTAGAAGAAGGAGAAGGAGAAGGTGAAGTCTGGAGGGTGAATCAGAAGAAGTAGAAGAAGGAGAAGGAGAAGGTGAAGTCTGGAGGGTGAATCAGAAGAAGCAGAAGAAGGAGAAGGAGAAGGTGAAGTCTGGAGGGTGAATCAAAAGAAGCAGAAGAAGGAGAAGGAACAGATGAAGTCTGGAGGGTGAATCAGAAGAAGTAGAAGAAGGAGAAGGAGAAGGTGAGGTCTGGAGGGTGAATCAGAAGAAGCAGAAGAAGGAGAAGGAGAAGGTGAAGTCTGGAGGGTGAATCAGAAGAAGCAGAAGAAGGAGAAGGAGAAGGTGAAGTCTGGAGGGTGAATCAGAAGAAGCAGAAGAAGGAGAAGGAGAAGGTGAAGTCAGGAGGGTGAATCAGAAGAAGCAGAAGAAGGAGAAGGAGAAGGTGAAGTTAGGAAGGTGAATCAGAAGAAGCAGAAGAAGGAGAAGGAGCAGGTGATGTCAGGGGGATGAAGCAGAAGAAGTAGAAGAAGGAGAAGGAGAAGGTGAAGTCAGGACGGTGAAGCAGAAGAAGCAGAAGAAGGAGAAGGAGAAGGTGAAGTCTGGAGGGTGAATCAGAAGAAGTAGAAGAAGGAGAAGGAGAAGGTCAAGTCTGGAGGGTGAATCAGAAGAAGTAGAAGAAGGAGAAGGAGAAGGTGAAGTCTGGAGGGTGAAGCAGAAGAAGTAGAAGAAGGAGAAGGAGAAGGTGAAGTCAGGAGGGTGAATCAGAAGAAGCAGAAGAAGGAGAAGGAGAAGGTGACGTCTGGAGGGTGAATCAGAAGAATCAGAAGAAGGAGAAGGAGAAGGTGAAGTCTGGAGGGTGAATCAGAAGAATCAGAAGAAGGAGAAGGAGAAGGTGAAGTCTGGAGGGTGAATCAGATGAAGCAGAAGAAAGAGAAGGAGAAGGTGAAGTCAGGAGGGTGAATCAGAAGAAGCAGAAGAATGAGAAGGAGAAGGTGACGTCTGGAGGGTGAATCAGAAGAATCAGAAGAAGGAGAAGGAGAAGGTGACGTCTGGAGGGTGAATCAGAAGAATCAGAAGAAGGAGAAGGAGAAGGTGAAGTCTGGAGGGTGAATCAGAAGAAGCAGAAGAAAGAGAAGGAGAAGGTGAAGTCTGGAGGGTGAAGCAGAAGAAACAGAAGAAGGAGAAGGAGAAGGTGAAGACTGGAGGGTGAATCAGAAGAAGTAGAAGAAGGAGAAGGAGAAGGTGAAGTCTGGAGGGTGAATCAGAAGAAGTAGAAGAAGGAGAAGGAGAAGGTGAAGTCTGGAGGGTGAATCAGAAGAAGCAGAAGAAGGAGAAGGAGAAGGTGAAGTCTGGAGGGTGAATCAAAAGAAGCAGAAGAAGGAGAAGGAACAGGTGAAGTCAGGAGGGTGAATCAGAAGAAGCAGAAAAAGGAGAAGGAGAAGGTGAAGTCTGAAGGGTGAATCAGAAGAAGTAGAAGAAGGAGAAGGAGAAGGTGAAGTCTGGAGGGTGAATCAGAAGAAGCAGAAGAAGGAGAAGGAGAAGGTGAAGTCTGGAGGGTGAATCAAAAGAAGCAGAAGAAGGAGAAGGAACAGGTGAAGTCTGGAGGGTGAATCAGAAGAAGCAGAAAAAGGAGAAGGAGAAGGTGAAGTCTGAAGGGTGAATCAGAAGAAGTAGAAGAAGGAGAAGGAGAAGGTGAAGTCTGGAGGGTGAAGCAGAAGAAGTAGAAGAAGGAGAAGGAGAAGGTGAAGTCAGGAGGGTGAATCAGAAGAAGTAGAAGAAGGAGAAGGAGAAGGTGAAGTCAGGAGGGTGAATCAGAAGAAGCAGAAGAAGGAGAAGGAGAAGGTGACGTCTGGAGGGTGAATCAGAAGAATCAGAAGAAGGAGAAGGAGAAGGTGAAGTCTGGAGGGTGAATCAGAAGAAGCAGAAGAAAGAGAAGGAGAAGGTGAAGTCTGGAGGGTGAAGCAGAAGAAACAGAAGAAGGAGAAGGAGAAGGTGAAGACTGGAGGGTGAATCAGAAGAAGTAGAAGAAGGAGAAGGAGAAGGTGAAGTCTGGAGGGTGAATCAGAAGAAGTAGAAGGAGAAGGAGAAGGTGAAGTCTGGAGGGTGAATCAGAAGAAGCAGAAGAAGGAGAAGGAGAAGGTGAAGTCTGGAGGGTGAATCAAAAGAAGCAGAAGAAGGAGAAGGAACAGGTGAAGTCAGGAGGGTGAATCAGAAGAAGCAGAAGAAGGAGAAGGAGAAGGTGAAGTCTGGAGGGTGAATCAGAAGAATCAGAAGAAGGAGAAGGAGAAGGTGAAGTCTGGAGGGTGAATCAGAAGAAGCAGAAGAAAGAGAAGGAGAAGGTGAAGTCTGGAGGGTGAAGCAGAAGAAACAGAAGAAGGAGAAGGAGAAGGTGAAGACTGGAGGGTGAATCAGAAGAAGTAGAAGAAGGAGAAGGAGAAGGTGAAGTCTGGAGGGTGAATCAGAAGAAGCAGAAGAAGGAGAAGGAGAAGGTGAAGTCTGGAGGGTGAATCAGAAGAAGCAGAAGAAGGAGAAGGAGAAGGTGAAGTCTGGAGGGTGAATCAGAAGAAGCAGAAGAAGGAGAATAAGAAGATGAAGTCTGGAGGGTGAATCAGAAGAAGTAGAAGAAGGAGAAGGAGAAGGTGAAGTCTGGAGGGTGAATCAGAAGTAGTAGAAGAAGGAGAAGGAGAAGGTGAAGTCTGGACGGTGAATCAGAAGAAACAGAAGAAGGAGAAGGAGAAGGTGAAGTCTGGAGGGTGAATCAGAAGAAGTAGAAGAAGGAGAAGGAGAAGGTGTAGTCTGGAGGGTGAATCAGAAGAAGTAGACGAAGGAGAAGGAGAAGGTGAAGTCTGGAGGGTGAATCAGAAGAAGGAGAAGAAGGAGAAGGAGAAGGTGAAGTCTGGAGGGTGAATCAGAAGAAGCAGAAGAAGGAGAAGGAGAAGGTGAAGTCTGGAGGGTGAATCAGAAGAAGCAGAAGAAGGAGAAGGAGAAGGAGAAGTCTGGAGGGTGAATCAGAAGAAGCAGAAGAAGGAAAAGGAGAAGGTGAAGTCTGGAGGGTGAATCAGAAGAAGTAGAAGAAGGAGAAGGAGAAGGTGAAGTCAGGAGGGTGAATCAGAAGAAGCAGAAGAAGGAGAAGGAGAAGGTGAAGTCTGGAGGGTGAATCAGAAGAATCAGAAGAAGGAGAAGGAGAAGGTGAAGTCTGGAGGGTGAATCAGAAGAAGCAGAAGAAGGAGAAGGAGAAGGTGAAGTCTGGAGGGTGAATCAGAAGAAGGAGAAGAAGGAGAAGGAGAAGGTGAAGTCAGGAGGGTGAATCAGAAGAAGCAGAAGACGGAGAAGGAGAAGGTGAAGTTAGGAGGGTGAATCAGAAGAAGCAGAAGAAGGAGAAGGAGAAGGTGATGTCAGCGGGATGAAGCAGAAGAAGTAGAAGAAGGAGAAGAAGAAGGTGAAGTCAGGACGGTGAAGCAGAAGAAGCAGAAGAAGGAGAAGGAGAATGTGAAGTCTGGAGGGTGAATCAGAATAAGTAGAAGAAGGAGAAGGAGAAGGTCAAGTCTGGAGGGTGAATCAGAAGAAGTAGAAGAAGGAGAAGGAGAAGGTGAAGTCTGGAGGGTGAAGCAGAAGAAGTAGAAGAAGGAGAAGGAGAAGTTGAAGTCAGGAGGGTGAATCAGAAGAAGTAGAAGAAGGAGAAGGAGAAGGTGAAGTCAGGAGGGTGAATCAGAAGAAGCAGAAGAAGGAGAAGGAGAAGGTGAAGTCTGGAGGGTGAATCAGAAGAAGTAGAAGAAGGAGAAGGAGACGGTGTTGTCTTGAGGGTGAATCAGAAGAAGTAGACGAAGGAGAAGGAGAAGGTGAAGTCTGGAGGGTGAATCAGAAGAAGCAGAAGAAGGAGAAGGAGAAGGTGAAGTCTGGAGGGTGAATCAGAAGAAGCAGAATAAGGAGAAGGAGAAGGTGAAGTCTGGAGGGTGAATCAGAAGAAGCAGAAAAAGGAGAAGGAAAAGGTGAAGTCTGAAGGGTGAATCAGAAGAAGTAGAAGAAGGAGAAGGAGAAGGTGAAGTCTGGAGGGTTAAGCAGAAGAAGTAGAAGAAGGAGAAGGAGAAGGTGAAGTCAGGAGGGTGAATCAGAAGAAGTAGAAGAAGGAGAAGGAGAAGGTGAAGTCAGGAGGGTGAATCAGAAGAAGCAGAAGAAGGAGAAGGAGAAGGTGACGTCTGGAGGGTGAATCAGAAGAATCAGAAGAAGGAGAAGGAGAAGGTGAAGTCTGGAGGGTGAATCAGAAGAAGCAGAAGAAAGAGAAGGAGAAGGTGAAGTCTGGAGGGTGAAGCAGAAGAAACAGAAGAAGGAGAAGGAGAAGGTGAAGACTGGAGGGTGAATCAGAAGAAGTAGAAGAAGGAGAAGGAGAAGGTGAAGTCTGGAGGGTGAATCAGAAGAAGTAGAAGAAGGAGAAGGAGAAGGTGAAGTCTGGAGGGTGAATCAGAAGAAGCAGAAGAAGGAGAAGGAGAAGGTGAAGTCTGGAGGGTGAATCAAAAGAAGCAGAAGAAGGAGAAGGAACAGATGAAGTCTGGAGGGTGAATCAGAAGAAGTAGAAGAAGGAGAAGGAGAAGGTGAGGTCTGGAGGGTGAATCAGAAGAAGCAGAAGAAGGAGAAGGAGAAGGTGAAGTCTGGAGGGTGAATCAGAAGAAGCAGAAGAAGGAGAAGGAGAAGGTGAAGTCTGGAGGGTGAATCAGAAGAAGCAGAAGAAGGAGAAGGAGAAGGTGAAGTCAGGAGGGTGAATCAGAAGAAGCAGAAGAAGGAGAAGGAGAAGGTGAAGTTAGGAAGGTGAATCAGAAGAAGCAGAAGAAGGAGAAGGAGCAGGTGATGTCAGGGGGATGAAGCAGAAGAAGTAGAAGAAGGAGAAGGAGAAGGTGAAGTCAGGACGGTGAAGCAGAAGAAGCAGAAGAAGGAGAAGGAGAAGGTGAAGTCTGGAGGGTGAATCAGAAGAAGTAGAAGAAGGAGAAGGAGAAGGTCAAGTCTGGAGGGTGAATCAGAAGAAGTAGAAGAAGGAGAAGGAGAAGGTGAAGTCTGGAGGGTGAAGCAGAAGAAGTAGAAGAAGGAGAAGGAGAAGGTGAAGTCAGGAGGGTGAATCAGAAGAAGTAGAAGAAGGAGAAGGAGAAGGTGAAGTCAGGAGGGTGAATCAGAAGAAGCAGAAGAAGGAGAAGAAGAAGGTGAAGTCTGAAGGGTGAATCAGAAGAATCAGAAGAAGGAGAAGGAGAAGGTGAAGTCTGGAGGGTGAATCAGATGAAGCAGAAGAAAGAGAAGGAGAAGGTGAAGTCTGGAGGGTGAATCAGAAGAAGTAGAAGAAGGAGAAGGAGAAGGTGAAGTCTGGAGTGTGAATCAGAAGAAGCAGAAGAAGGAGAAGGAGAAGGTGAAGTCTGGAGAGTGAATCAGAAGAAGCAGAATAAGGAGAAGGAGAAGGTGAAGTCTGGAGGGTGAATCAGAAGAAGCAGAAGAAGGAGAAGGAGAAGGTGAAGTCTGGAGGGTGAATCAGAAGAAGTAGAAGAAGGAGAAGGAGAAGGTGAAGTCTGGTGGGTGAAGCAGAAGAAGTAGAAGAAGGAGAAGGAGAAGGTGCAGTCAGGAGGGTGAATCAGAAGAAGTAGAAGAAGGAGAAGGAGAAGGTGAAGTCAGGAGGGTGAATCAGAAGAAGCAGAAGAAGGAGAAGGAGAAGGTGAAGTCTGGAGGGTGAATCAGAAGAATCAGAAGAAGGAGAAGGAGAAGGTGAAGTCTGGAGGGTGAATCAGAAGAAGCAGAGGAAGGAGAATGAGAAGGTGAAGTCTGGAGGGTGAATCAGAAGAAGCAGAATAAGGAGAAGGAGAAGGTGAAGTCTGGAGGGTGAATCAGAAGAAGCAGAATAAGGAGAAGGAGAAGGTGAAGTCTGGAGGGTGAATCAGAAGAAGCAGAAGAAGGAGAAGGAGAAGATGAAGTCTGGAGGGTGAATCAGAAGAAGTAGAAGAAGGAGAAGGAGAAGGTGAAGTCTGGAGGGTGAAGCAGTAGAAGTAGAAGAAGGAGAAGGAGAAGGTGAAGTCAGGAGGGTGAATCAGAAGAAGCAGAAGAAGGAGAAGGAGAAGGTGAAGTCTGGAGGGTGAATCAGAAGAATCAGAAGAAGGAGAAGGAGAAGGTGAAGTCTGGAGGGTGAATCAGAAGAAGAAGAAGAAAGAGAAGGAGAAGGTGAAGTCTGGAGGGTGAAGCAGAAGAAATAGAAGAAGGAGAAGGAGAAGGTGAAGACTGGAGGGTGAATCAGAAGAAGTAGAAGAAGGAGAAGGAGAAGGTGAAGTCTGGAGGGTGAATCAGAAGAAGTAGAAGAAGGAGAAGGAGAAGGTGAAGTCTGGAGGGTGAATCAGAAGAAGCAGAAGAAGGAGAAGGAGAAGGTGAAGTCTGGAGGGTGAATCAGAAGAAGCAGAAGAAGGAGAAGGAGAAGAAGAAGTCTGGAGGGTGAATCAGAAGAAGTAGAAGAAGGAGAAGGAGAAGGTGAAGTCTGGAGGGTGAATCAGAAGTAGTAGAAGAAGGAGAAGGAGAAGGTGAAGTCTGGACGGTGAATCAGAAGAAACAGAAGAAGGAGAAGGAGAAGGTGAAGTCTGGAGGGTGAATCAGAAGAAGTAGAAGAAGGAGAAGGAGAAGGTGTAGTCTGGAGGGTCAATCAGAAGAAGTAGACGAAGGAGAAGGAGAAGGTGAAGTCTGGAGGGTGAATCAGAAGAAGCAGAAGAAGGAAATGGAGAAGGTGAAGTCTGGAGGGTGAATCAGAAGAAGTAGAAGAAGGAGAAGGAGAAGGTGAAGTCTGGAGGGTGAATCAGAAGAAGCAGAAGAAGGAGAAGGTGAAGTCTGGAGGGTGAATCAGAAGAAGCAGAAGAAGGAGAAGGAGAAGGTGAAGTCTGGAGGGTGAAGCAGAAGAAGCAGAAGAAGGAGAAGGAGAAGGTGAAGTCAGGAGGGTGAATCAGAAGAAGTAGAAGAAGGAGAAGGAGAAGGTGAGGTCAGGAGGGTGAATCAGAAGAAGCAGAAGAAGGAGAAGGAGAAGGTGAAGTCTGGAGGGTGAATCAGAAGAATCAGAAGAAGGAGAAGGAGAAGGTGAAGTCTGGAGAGTGAATCAGAAGAAGCAGAAGAAGGAGAAGGAGAAGGTGAAGTCTGGAGGGTGAATCAGAAGAAGCAGAAGAAGGAGAAGGAGAAGGTGAAGTCAGGAGGGTGAATCAGAAGAAGCAGAAGAAGGAGAAGGAGAAGGTGAAGTTAGGAGGGTGAATCAGAAGAAGCAGAAGAAGGAGAAGGAGCAGGTGATGTCAGCGGGATGAAGCAGAAGAAGTAGAAGAAGGAGAAGGAGAAGGTGAAGTCAGGACGGTGAAGCAGAAGAAGCAGAAGAAGGAGAAGGAGAAGGTGAAGTCTGGAGGGTGAATCAGAATAAGTAGAAGAAGGAGAAGGAGAAGATCAAGTCTGGAGGGTGAATCAGAAGAAGTAGAAGAAGGAGAAGGAGAAGGTGAAGTCTGGAGGGTGAAGCAGAAGAAGTAGAAGAAGGAGAAGGAGAAGGTGAAGTCAGGAGGGTGAATCAGAAGAAGTAGAAGAAGGAGAAGGAGAAGGTGAAGTCAGGAGGGTGAATCAGAAGAAGCAGAAGAAGGAGAAGGAGAAGGTGAAGTCTGGAGGGTGAATCTGAAGAATCAGAAGAAGGAGAAGGAGAAGGTGAAGTCTGGAGGGTGAATCAGAAGAAGCAGAAGAAAGAGAAGGAGAAGGTGAAGTCTGGAGGCTGAATCAGAAGAAGCAGAAGAAGGAGAAGGAGAAGGTGAAGTCAGGAGGGTGAATCAGAAGAAGCAGAAGAAGTAGAAGGGGAAGGTGAAGTTAGGAGGGTGAATCAGAAGAAGCAGAAGAAAGAGAAGGAGCAGGTGATGTCAGGGGGATGAAGCAGAAGAAGTAGAAGAAGGAGAAGGAGAAGGTGAAGTCAGGACGGTGAAGCAGAAGAAGCAGAAGAAGGAGAAGGAGAAGGTGAAGTCTGGAGGGTGAATCAGAAGAAGTAGAAGAAGGAGAAGGAGAAGGTCAAGTCTGGAGGGTGAATCAGAAGAAGTAGAAGAAGGAGAAGGAGAAGGTGAAGTCTGGAGAGTGAATCAGAAGAAGTAGAAGAAGGAGAAGGAGAAGGTGAAGTCTGGAGGGTGAATCAGAAGAAGCAGAAGAAGGAGAAGGAGAAGATGAAGTCTGGAGGGTGAATCAGAAGAAGTAGAAGAAGGAGAAGGAGAAGGTGAGGTCTGGAGGGTGAATCAGAAGAAGCAGAAGAAGGAGAAGGAGAAGGTGAAGTCTGGAGGGTGAATCAGAAGAAGCAGAAGAAGGAGAAGGAGAAGGTGAAGTCTGGAGGGTGAATCAGAAGAAGCAAAAGAAGGAGAAGGAGAAGGTGAAGTCAGGAGGGTGAATCAGAAGAAGCAGAAGAAGGAGAAGGAGAAGGTGAAGTTAGGAGGGTGAATCAGAAGACGCAGAAGAAGGAGAAGGAGCAGGTGATGTCAGGGGGATGAAGCAGAAGAAGTAGAAGAAGGAGAAGGAGAAGGTGAAGTCAGGACGGTGAAGCAGAAGAAGCAGAAGAAGGAGAAGGAGAAGGTGAAGTCTGGAGGGTGAATCAGAAGAAGTAGAAGAAGGAGAAGGAGAAGGTCAAGTCTGGAGGGTGAATCAGAAGAAGTAGAAGAAGGAGAAGGAGAAGGTGAAGTCTGGAGGGTGAAGCAGAAGAAGTAGAAGAAGGAGAAGGAGAAGGTGAAGTCAGGAGGGTGAATCAGAAGATGTAGAAGAAGGAGAAGGAGAAGGTGAAGTCAGGAGGGTGAATCAGAAGAAGCAGAAGAAGGAGAAGAAGAAGGTGAAGTCTGGAGGGTGAATCAGAAGAATCAGAAGAAGGAGATGGAGAAGGTGAAGTCTGGAGGGTGAATCAGAAGAAGCAGAAGAAAGAGAAGGAGAAGGTGAAGTCTGGAGGGTGATTCAGAAGAAGTAGAAGAAGGAGAAGGAGAAGGTGAAGTCTGGAGTGTGAATCAGAAGAAGCAGAAGAAGGAGAAGGAGAAGGTGAAGTCTGGAGAGTGAATCAGAAGAAGCAGAATAAGGAGAAGGAGAAGGTGAAGTCTGGAGGGTGAATCAGAAGAAGCAGAAGAAGGAGAAGGAGAAGGTGAAGTCTGGAGGGTGAATCAGAAGAAGTAGAAGAAGGAGAAGGAGAAGGTGAAGTCTGGAGGGTGAAGCAGAAGAAGTAGAAGAAGGAGAAGAAGAAGGTGAATTCAGGAGGGTGAATCAGAATAAGTAGAAGAAGGAGAAGGAGAAGGTGAAGTCAGGAGGGTGAATCAGAAGAAGCAGAAGAAGGAGAAGGAGAAGGTGAAGTCTGGAGGGTGAATCAGAAGAATCAGAAGAAGGAGAAGGAGAAGGTGAAGTCTGGAGGGTGAATCAGAAGAAGCAGAGGAAGGAGAATGAGAAGGTGAAGTCTGGAGGGTGAATCAGAAGAAGCAGAATAAGGAGAAGGAGAAGGTGAAGTCTGGAGGGTGAATCAGAAGAAGCAGAATAAGGAGCAGGAGAAGGTTAAGTCTGGAGGGTGAATCAGAAGAAGCAGAAGAAGGAGAAGGAGAAGATGAAGTCTGGAGGGTGAAGCAGAAGAAGTAGAAGAAGGAGAAGGAGAAGGTGAAGTCAGGAGGGTGAATCAGAAGAAGTAGAAGAAGGAGAAGTAGAAGGTGAAGTCAGGAGGGTGAATCAGAAGAAGCAGAAGAAGGAGAAGGAGAAGGTGAAGTCTGGAGGGTGAATCAGAAGAATCAGAAGAAGGAGAAGGAGAAGGTGAAGTCTGGAGGGTGAATCAGAAGAAGCAGAAGAAAGAGAAGGAGAAGGTGAAGTCTGGAGGGTGAAGCAGAAGAAACAGAAGAAGGAGAAGGAGAAGGTGAAGACTGGAGGGTGAATCAGAAGAAGTAGAAGAAGGAGAAGGAGAAGCTGAAGTCTGGAGGGTGAATCAGAAGAAGTAGAAGAAGGAGAAGGAGAAGGTGAAGTCTGGAGGGTGAATCAGAAGAAGCAGAAGAAGGAGAAGGAGAAGGTGAAGTCTGGAGGGTGAATCAGAAGAAGCAGAAGAAGGAGAATAAGAAGATGAAGTCTGGAGGGTTAATCAGAAGAAGTAGAAGAAGGAGAAGGAGAAGGTGAAGTCTGGAGGGTGAATCAGAAGTAGTAGAAGAAGGAGAAGGAGAAGGTGAAGTCTGGACGGTGAATCAGAAGAAACAGAAGAAGGAGAAGGAGAAGGTGAAGTCTGGAGGGTGAATCAGAAGAAGTAGAAGAAGGAGAAGGAGAAGATGTAGTCTGGAGGGTGAATCAGAAGAAGTAGACGAAGGAGAAGGAGAAGGTGAAGTCTGGAGGGTGAATCAGAAGAAGGAGAAGAAGGAGAAGGAGAAGGTGAAGTCTGGAGGGTGAATCAGAAGACGTAGAAGAAGGAGAAGGAGAAGGTGAAGTCAGGAGGGTGAATCAGAAGAAGCAGAAGAAGGAGAAGGAGAAGGTGAAGTCTGGAGGGTGAATCAGAAGAATCAGAAGAAGGAGAAGGAGAAGGTGAAGTCTGGAGGGTGAATCAGAAGAAGCAGAGGAAGGAGAAGGAGAAGGTTAAGTCTGGAGGGTGAATCAGAAGAAGGAGAAGAAGGAGAAGGAGAAGGTGAAGTCAGGAGGGTGAATCAGAAGACGCAGAAGACGGAGAAGGAGAAGGTGAAGTTAGGAGGGTGAATCAGAAGAAGCAGAAGAAGGAGAAGGAGAAGGTGATGTCAGCGGGATGAAGCAGAAGAAGTAGAAGAAGGAGAAGGAGAAGGTGAAGTCAGGACGGTGAAGCAGAAGAAGCAGAAGAAGGAGAAGGAGAATGTGAAGTCTGGAGGGTGAATCAGAATAAGTAGAAGAAGGAGAAGGAGAAGGTCAAGTCTGGAGGGTGAATCAGAAGAAGTAGAAGAAGGAGAAGGAGAAGGTGAAGTCTGGAGGATGAAGCAGAAGAAGTAGAAGAAGGAGAAGGAGAAGTTGAAGTCAGGAGGGTGAATCAGAAGAAGTAGAAGAAGGAGAAGGAGAAGGTGAAGTCAGGAGGGTGAATCTGAAGAAGCAGAAGAAGGAGAAGGAGAAGGTGAAGTCTGGAGGGTGAATCAGAAGAAGTAGAAGAAGGAGAAGGAGACGGTGTTGTCTTGAGGGTGAATCAGAAGAAGTAGACGAAGGAGAAGGAGAAGGTGAAGTCTGGAGGGTGAATCAGAAGAAGCAGAAGAAGGAGAAGGAGAAGGTGAAGTCTGGAGGGTGAATCAGAAGAAGCAGAATAAGGAGAAGGAGAAGGTGAAGTCTGGAGGGTGAATCAGAAGAAGCAGAAAAAGGAGAAGGAGAAGGTGAAGTCTGAAGGGTGAATCAGAAGAAGTAGAAGAAGGAGAAGGAGAAGGTGAAGTCTGGAGGGTGAAGCAGAAGAAGTAGAAGAAGGAGAAGGAGAAGGTGAAGTCAGGAGGGTGAATCAGAAGAAGTAGACGAAGGAGAAGGAGAAGGTGAAGTCAGGAGGGTGAATCAGAAGAAGCAGAAGAAGGAGAAGGAGAAGGTGACGTCTGGAGGGTGAATCAGAAGAATCAGAAGAAGGAGAAGGAGAAGGTGAAGTCTGGAGGGTGAATCAGAAGAAGCAGAAGAAAGAGAAGGAGAAGGTGAAGTCTGGAGGGTGAAGCAGAAGAAACAGAAGAAGGAGAAGGAGAAGGTGAAGACTGGAGGGTGAAACAGAAGAAGTAGAAGAAGGAGAAGGAGAAAGTGAAGTCTGGAGGGTGAATCAGAAGAAGTAGAAGAAGGAGAAGGAGAAGGTGAAGTCTGGAGGGTGAATCAGAAGAAGCAGAAGAAGGAGAAGGAGAAGGTGAAGTCTGGAGGGTGAATCAAAAGAAGCAGAAGAAGGAGAAGGAACAGATGAAGTCAGGAGGGTGAATCAGAAGAAGCAGAAGAAGGAGAAGTAGAAGGTGAAGTCTGGAGGGTGAATCAGAAGAATCAGAAGAAGGAGAAGGAGAAGGTGAAGTCTGGAGGGTGAATCAGAAGAAGCAGAAGAAAGAGAAGGAGAAGGTGAAGTCTGGAGGGTGAAGCAGAAGAAACAGAAGAAGGAGAAGGAGAAGGTGAAGACTGGAGGGTGAATCAGAAGAAGTAGAAGAAGGAGAAGGAGAAGGTGAAGTCTGGAGGGTGAATCAGAAGAAGTAGAAGAAGGAGAAGGAGAAGGTGAAGTCTGGAGGGTGAATCAGAAGAAGCAGAAGAAGGAGAAGGAGAAGGTGAAGTCTGGAGGGTGAATCAGAAGAAGCAGAAGAAGGAGAATAAGAAGATGAAGTCTGGAGGGTGAATCAGAAGAAGTAGAAGAAGGAGAAGGAGAAGGTGAAGTCCGGAGGGTGAATCAGAAGTAGTAGAAGAAGGAGAAGGAGAAGGTGAAGTCTGGACGGTGAATCAGAAGAAACAGAAGAAGGAGAAGGAGAAGGTGAAGTCTGGAGGGTGAATCAGAAGAAGTAGAAGAAGGAGAAGGAGAAGGTGTAGTCTGGAGGGTGAATCAGAAGAAGTAGACGAAGGAGAAGGAGAAGGTGAAGTCTGGAGGGTGAATCAGAAGAAGGAGAAGAAGGAGAAGGAGAAGGTGAAGTCTGGAGGGTGAATCAGAAGAAGCAGAAGAAGGAGAAGGAGAAGGTGAAGTCTGGAGGGTGAATCAGATGAAGCAGAAGAAGGAGAAGGAGAAGGAGAAGTCTGGAGGGTGAATCAGAAGAAGCAGAAGAAGGAGAAGGAGAAGGTGAAGTCTGGAGGATGAATCAGAAGAAGTAGAAGAAGGAGAAGGAGAAGGTGAAGTCAGGAGGGTGAATCAGAAGAAGCAGAAGAAGGAGAAGGAGAAGGTGAAGTCTGGAGGGTGAATCAGAAGAATCAGAAGAAGGAGAAGGAGAAGGTGAAGTCTGGAGGGTGAATCAGAAGAAGCAGAAGAAGGAGAAGGAGAAGGTGAAGTCTGGAGGGTGAATCAGAAGAAGGAGAAGAAGGAGAAGGAGAAGGTGAAGTCAGGAGGGTGAATCAGAAGAAGCAGAAGACGGAGAAGGAGAAGGTGAAGTTAGGAGGGTGAATCAGAAGAAGCAGAAGAAGGAGAAGGAGAAGGTGATGTCAGCGGGATGAAGCAGAAGAAGTAGAAGAAGGAGAAGGAGAAGGTGAAGTCAGGACGGTGAAGCAGAAGAAGCAGAAGAAGGAGAAGGAGAATGTGAAGTCTGGAGGGTGAATCAGAATAAGTAGAAGAAGGAGAAGGAGAAGGTCAAGTCTGGAGGGTGAATCAGAAGAAGTAGAAGAAGGAGAAGGTGAAGTCTGGAGGGTGAAGCAGAAGAAGTAGAAGAAGGAGAAGGAGAAGTTGAAGTCAGGAGGGTGAATCAGAAGAAGTAGAAGAAGGAGAAGGAGAAGGTGAAGTCAGGAGGGTGAATCAGAAGAAGCAGAAGAAGGAGAAGGAGAAGGTGAAGTCTGGAGGGTGAATCAGAAGAAGTAGAAGAAGGAGAAGGAGACGGTGTTGTCTTGAGGGTGAATCAGAAGAAGTAGACGAAGGAGAAGGAGAAGGTGAAGTCTGGAGGGTGAATCAGAAGAAGCAGAAGAAGGAGAAGGAGAAGGTGAAGTCTGGAGGGTGAATCAGAAGAAGCAGAATAAGGAGAAGGAGAAGGTGAAGTCTGGAGGGTGAATCAGAAGAAGCAGAAAAAGGAGAAGGAGAAGGTGAAGTCTGAAGGGTGAATCAGAAGAAGTAGAAGAAGGAGAAGGAGAAGGTGAAGTCTGGAGGGTGAAGCAGAAGAAGTAGAAGAAGGAGAAGGAGAAGGTGAAGTCAGGAGGGTGAATCAGAAGAAGTAGAAGAAGGAGAAGGAGAAGGTGAAGTCAGGAGGGTGAATCAGAAGAAGCAGAAGAAGGAGAAGGAGAAGGTGACGTCTGGAGGGTGAATCAGAAGAATCAGAAGAAGGAGAAGGAGAAGGTGAAGTCTGGAGGGTGAATCAGAAGAAGCAGAAGAAAGAGAAGGAGAAGGTGAAGTCTGGAGGGTGAAGCAGAAGAAACAGAAGAAGGAGAAGGAGAAGGTGAAGACTGGAGGGTGAATCAGAAGAAGTAGAAGAAGGAGAAGGAGAAGGTGAAGTCTGGAGGGTGAATCAGAAGAAGTAGAAGAAGGAGAAGGAGAAGGTGAAGTCTGGAGGGTGAATCAGAAGAAGCAGAAGAAGGAGAAGGAGAAGGTGAAGTCTGGAGGGTGAATCAAAAGAAGCAGAAGAAGGAGAAGGAACAGATGAAGTCTGGAGGGTGAATCAGAAGAAGTAGAAGAAGGAGAAGGAGAAGGTGAGGTCTGGAGGGTGAATCAGAAGAAGCAGAAGAAGGAGAAGGAGAAGGTGAAGTCTGGAGGGTGAATCAGAAGAAGCAGAAGAAGGAGAAGGAGAAGGTGAAGTCTGGAGGGTGAATCAGAAGAAGCAGAAGAAGGAGAAGGAGAAGGTGAAGTCAGGAGGGTGAATCAGAAGAAGCAGAAGAAGGAGAAGGAGAAGGTGAAGTTAGGAAGGTGAATCAGAAGAAGCAGAAGAAGGAGAAAGAGCAGGTGATGTCAGGGGGATGAAGCAGAAGAAGTAGAAGAAGGAGAAGGAGAAGGTGAAGTCAGGACGGTGAAGCAGAAGAAGCAGAAGAAGGAGAAGGAGAAGGTGAAGTCTGGAGGGTGAATCAGAAGAAGTAGAAGAAGGAGAAGGAGAAGGTCAAGTCTGGAGGGTGAATCAGAAGAAGTAGAAGAAGGAGAAGGAGAAGGTGAAGTCTGGAGGGTGAAGCAGAAGAAGTAGAAGAAGGAGAAGGAGAAGGTGAAGTCAGGAGGGTGAATCAGAAGAAGTAGAAGAAGGAGAAGGAGAAGGTGAAGTCAGGAGGGTGAATCAGAAGAAGCAGAAGAAGGAGAAGAAGAAGGTGAAGTCTGGAGGGTGAATCAGAAGAATCAGAAGAAGGAGAAGGAGAAGGTGAAGTCTGGAGGGTGAATCAGATGAAGCAGAAGAAAGAGAAGGAGAAGGTGAAGTCTGGAGGGTGAATCAGAAGAAGTAGAAGAAGGAGAAGGAGAAGGTGAAGTCTGGAGTGTGAATCAGAAGAAGCAGAAGAAGGAGAAGGAGAAGGTGAAGTCTGGAGAGTGAATCAGAAGAAGCAGAATAAGGAGAAGGAGAAGGTGAAGTCTGGAGGGTGAATCAGAAGAAGCAGAAGAAGGAGAAGGAGAAGGTGAAGTCTGGAGGGTGAATCAGAAGAAGTAGAAGGAGAAGGAGAAGGTGAAGTCTGGTGGGTGAAGCAGAAGAAGTAGAAGAAGGAGAAGGAGAAGGTGAAGTCAGGAGGGTGAATCAGAAGAAGTAGAAGAAGGAGAAGGAGAAGGTGAAGTCAGGAGGGTGAATCAGAAGAAGCAGAAGAAGGAGAAGGAGAAGGTGAAGTCTGGAGGGTGAATCAGAAGAATCAGAAGAAGGAGAAGGAGAAGGTGAAGTCTGGAGGGTGAATCAGAAGAAGCAGAGGAAGGAGAATGAGAAGGTGAAGTCTGGAGGGTGAATCAGAAGAAGCAGAATAAGGAGAAGGAGAAGGTGAAGTCTGGAGGGTGAATCAGAAGAAGCAGAATAAGGAGAAGGAGAAGGTGAAGTCTGGAGGGTGAATCAGAAGAAGCAGAAGAAGGAGAAGGAGAAGATGAAGTCTGGAGGGTGAATCAGAAGAAGTAGAAGAAGGAGAAGGAGAAGGTGAAGTCTGGAGGGTGAAGCAGAAGAAGTAGAAGAAGGAGAAGGAGAAGGTGAAGTCAGGAGGGTGAATCAGAAGAAGCAGAAGAAGGAGAAGGAGAAGGTGAAGTCTGGAGGGTGAATCAGAAGAATCAGAAGAAGGAGAAGGAGAAGGTGAAGTCTGGAGGGTGAATCAGAAGAAGAAGAAGAAAGAGAAGGAGAAGGTGAAGTCTGGAGGGTGAAGCAGAAGAAATAGAAGAAGGAGAAGGAGAAGGTGAAGACTGGAGGGTGAATCAGAAGAAGTAGAAGAAGGAGAAGGAGAAGGTGAAGTCTGGAGGGTGAATCAGAAGAAGTAGAAGAAGGAGAAGCAGAAGGTGAAGTCTGGAGGGTGAATCAGAAGAAGCAGAAGAAGGAGAAGGAGAAGGTGAAGTCTGGAGGGTGAATCAGAAGAAGCAGAAGAAGGAGAAGGAGAAGATGAAGTCTGGAGGGTGAATCAGAAGAAGTAGAAGAAGGAGAAGGAGAAGGTGAAGTCTGGAGGGTGAATCAGAAGTAGTAGAAGAAGGAGAAGGAGAAGGTGAAGTCTGGACGGTGAATCAGAAGAAACAGAAGAAGGAGAAGGAGAAGGTGAAGTCTGGAGGGTGAATCAGAAGAAGTAGAAGAAGGAGAAGGAGAAGGTGTAGTCTGGAGGGTCAATCAGAAGAAGTAGACGAAGGAGAAGGAGAAGGTGAAGTCTGGAGGGTGAATCAGAAGAAGCAGAAGAAGGAAATGGAGAAGGTGAAGTCTGGAGGGTGAATCAGAAGAAGTAGAAGAAGGAGAAGGAGAAGGTGAAGTCTGGAGGGTGAATCAGAAGAAGCAGAAGAAGGAGAAGGTGAAGTCTGGAGGGTGAATCAGAAGAAGCAGAAGAAGGAGAAGGAGAAGGTGAAGTCTGGAGGGTGAAGCAGAAGAAGCAGAAGAAGGAGAAGGAGAAGGTGAAGTCAGGAGGGTGAATCAGAAGAAGTAGAAGAAGGAGAAGGAGAAGGTGAGGTCAGGAGGGTGAATCAGAAGAAGCAGAAGAAGGAGAAGGAGAAGGTGAAGTCTGGAGGGTGAATCAGAAGAATCAGAAGAAGGAGAAGGAGAAGGTGAAGTCTGGAGGGAGAATCAGAAGAAGCAGAAGAAGGAGAAGGAGAAGGTGAAGTCTGGAGGGTGAATCAGAAGAAGCAGAAGAAGGAGAAGGAGAAGGTGAAGTCAGGAGGGTGAATCAGAAGAAGCAGAAGAAGGAGAAGGAGAAGGTGAAGTTAGGAGGGTGAATCAGAAGAAGCAGAAGAAGGAGAAGGAGCAGGTGATGTCAGCGGGATGAAGCAGAAGAAGTAGAAGAAGGAGAAGGAGAAGGTGAAGTCAGGAAGGTGAAGCAGAAGAAGGAGAAGGAGAAGGTGAAGTCTGGAGGGTGAATCAGAATAAGTAGAAGAAGGAGAAGGAGAAGGTCAAGTCTGGAGGGTGAATCAGAAGAAGTAGAAGAAGGAGAAGGAGAAGGTGAAGTCTGGAGGGTGAAGCAGAAGAAGTAGAAGAAGGAGAAGGAGAAGGTGAAGTCAGGAGGGTGAATCAGAAGAAGTGGAAGAAGGAGAAGGAGAAGGTGAAGTCAGGAGGGTGAATCAGAAGAAGCAGAAGAAGGAGAAGGAGAAGGTGAAGTCTGGAGGGTGAATCAGAAGAATCAGAAGAAGGAGAAGGAGAAGGTGAAGTCTGGAGGGTGAATCAGAAGAAGCAGAAGAAAGAGAAGGAGAAGGTGAAGTCTGGAGGCTGAATCAGAAGAAGCAGAAGAAGGAGAAGGAGAAGGTAAAGTCAGGAGGGTGAATCAGAAGAAGCAGAAGAAGTAGAAGGAGAAGGTGAAGTTAGGAGGGTGAATCAGAAGAAGCAGAAGAAGGAGAAGGAGCAGGTGATGTCAGGGGGATGAAGCAGAAGAAGTAGAAGAAGGAGAAGGAGAAGGTGAAGTCAGGACGGTGAAGCAGAAGAAGCAGAAGAAGGAGAAGGAGAAGGTGAAGTCTGGAGGGTGAATCAGAAGAAGTAGAAGAAGGAGAAGGAGAAGGTCAAGTCTGGAGGGTGAATCAGAAGAAGTAGAAGAAGGAGAAGGAGAAGGTGAAGTCTGGAGGGTGAAGCAGAAGAAGTAGAAGAAGGAGAAGGAGAAGGTGAAGTCAGGAGGGTGAATCAGAAGAAGTAGAAGAAGGAGAAGGAGAAGGTGAAGTCAGGAGGGTGAATCAGAAGAAGCAGAAGAAGGAGAAGGAGAAGGTGAAGTCTGGAGGGTGAATCAGAAAAAGTAGAAGAAGGAGAAGGAGAAGGTGAGGTCTTGAGGGTGAATCAGAAGAAGTAGAAGAAGGAGAAGGAGAAGGTGAAGTCTGGAGGGTGAATCAGAAGAAGCAGAAGAAGGAGAAGGAGAAGGTGAAGTCTGGAGGGTGAATCAGAAGAAGCAGAAGAAGGAGAAGGAGAAGGTGAAGTCTGGAGGGTGAATCAGAAGAAGCAGAAGAAGGAGAAGGAGAAGATGAAATCTGGAGGGTGAATCAGAAGAAGCAGAAGAAAGAGAAGGAGAAGGTGAAGTCTGGAGGGTGAATCAGAAGAAGTAGAAGAAGGAGAAGGAGAAGGTGAAGTCTGGAGGGTGAATCAGAAGAAGCAGAAGAAGGAGAAGGAGAAGGTGAAGTCTGGAGGGTGAATCAGAAGAAGCAGAAGAAGGAGAAGAAGAAGGTGAAGTCTGGAGGGTGAATCAGAAGAAGCAGAAGAAGGAGAAGGAGAAGTTGAAGTCTGGAGGGTGAATCAGAAGAAGCAGAATAAGGAGAAGTGTAGGTGAAGTATGGAGGGTGAATCAGAAGAAGCTGAAGAAGGAGAAGGAGAAGATGAAGTCTGGAGGGTGAATCAGAAGAAGTAGAAGAAGGAGAAGGAGAAGGTGAAGTTTGGAGGGTGAAGCAGAAGAAGTAGAAGAAGGAGAAGGAGAAGGTGAAGTCTGGAGGGTGAATCAGAAGAAGCAGAATCAGGAGAAGGAGAAGGTGAAGTATGGAGGGTGAATCAGAAGAAGCAGTATAAGGAGAAGGAGAAGGTGAAGTCTGGAGGGTGAATCAGAAGAAGCAGAATAAGGAGAAGAAGAAGGTGAAGTCTGGAGGGTGAATCAGAAGAAGCAGAAGAAGGAGAAGGAGAAGATGAAGTCTGGAGGGTGAATCAGAAGAAGTAGAAGAAGGAGAAGGAGAAGGTGAAGTCTGGAGGGTGAAGCAGAAGAAGTAGAAGAAGGAGAAGGAGAAGGTGAAGTCAGGAGGGTGAATCAGAAGAAGTAGAAGAAGGAGAAGGAGAAGGTGTAGTCTGGAGGGTCAATCAGAAGAAGTAGACGAAGGAGAAGGAGAAGGTGAAGTCTGGAGGGTGAATCAGAAGAAGCAGAAGAAGGAAATGGAGAAGGTGAAGTCTGGAGGGTGAATTAGAAGAAGTAGAAGAAGGAGAAGGAGAAGGTGAAGTCTGGAGGGTGAATCAGAAGAAGCAGAAGAAGGAGAAGGAGAAGGTGAAGTCTGGAGGGTGAATCAGAAGAAGCAGAAGAAGGAGAAGGAGAAGGAGAAGTCTGGAGGGTGAATCAGAAGAAGCAGAAGAAGGAGAAGGAGAAGGTGAAGTCTGGAGGGTGAAGCAGAAGAAGTAGAAGAAGGAGAAGGAGAAGGTGAAGTCAGGAGGGTGAATCAGAAGAAGTAGAAGAAGGAGAAGGAGAAGGTGAGGTCAGGAGGGTGAATCAGAAGAAGCAGAAGAAGGAGAAGGAGAAGGTGAAGTCTGGAGGGTGAATCAGAAGAATCAGAAGAAGGAGAAGGAGAAGGTGAAGTCTGGAGGGTGAATCAGAAGAAGCAGAAGAAGGAGAAGGAGAAGGTGAAGTCTGGAGGGTGAATCAGAAGAAGCAGAAGAAGGAGAAGGAGAAGGTGAAGTCAGGAGGGTGAATCAGAAGAAGCAGAAGAAGGAGAAGGAGAAGGTGAAGTTAGGAGGGTGAATCAGAAGAAGCAGAAGAAGGAGAAGGAGCAGGTGATGTCAGCGGGATGAAGCAGAAGAAGTAGAAGAAGGAGAAGGAGAAGGTGAAGTCAGGACGGTGAAGCAGAAGAAGCAGAAGAAGGAGAAGGAGAAGGTGAAGTCTGGAGGGTGAATCAGAATAAGTAGAAGAAGGAGAAGGAGAAGGTCAAGTCTGGAGGGTGAATCAGAAGAAGTAGAAGAAGGAGAAGGAGAAGGTGAAGTCTGGAGGGTGAAGCAGAAGAAGTAGAAGAAGGAGAAGGAGAAGGTGAAGTCAGGAGGGTGAATCAGAAGAAGTAGAAGAAGGAGAAGGAGAAGGTGAAGTCAGGAGGGTGAATCAGAAGAAGCAGAAGAAGGAGAAGGAGAAGGTGAAGTCTGGAGGGTGAATGAGAAGAATCAGAAGAAGGAGATGGAGAAGGTGAAGTCTGGAGGGTGAATCAGAAGAAGCAGAAGAAAGAGAAGGAGAAGGTGAAGTCTGGAGGGTGAATCAGAAGAAGCAGAAGAAGGAGAAGGAGAAGGTGAAGTCAGGAGGGTGAATCAGAAGAAGCAGAAGAAGGAGAAGGAGAAGGTGAAGTTAGGAGGGTGAATCAGAAGAAGCAGAAGAAGGAGAAGGAGCAGGTGATGTCAGGGGGATGAAGCAGAAGAAGTAGAAGAAGGAGAAGGAGAAGGTGAAGTCAGGACGGTGAAGCAGAAGAAGCAGAAGAAGGAGAAGGAGAAGGTGAAGTCTGGAGGGTGAATCAGAAGAAGTAGAAGAAGGAGAAGGAGAAGGTCAAGTCTGGAGGGTGAATCAGAAGAAGTAGAAGAAGGAGAAGGAGAAGGTGAAGTCTGGAGGGTGAAGCAGAAGAAGTAGAAGAAGGAGAAGGTGAAGGTGAAGTCAGGAGGGTGAATCAGAAGAAGTAGAAGAAGGAGAAGGAGAAGGTGAAGTCAGGAGGGTGAATCAGAAGAAGCAGAAGAAGGAGAAGGAGAAGGTGAAGTCTGGAGGGTGAATCAGAAGAAGCAGAAGAAGGAGAAGGAGAAGATGAAATCTGGAGGGTGAATCAGAAGAAGTAGAAGAAGGAGAAGGAGAAGGTGAGGTCTGGAGGGTGAATCAGAAGAAGTAGAAGAAGGAGAAGGAGAAGGTGAAGTCTGGAGGGTGAATCAGAAGAAGCAGAAGAAGGAGAAGGAGAAGGTGAAGTCTGGAGGGAGATTCAGAAGAAGCAGAAGAAGGAGAAGGAGAAGGTGAAGTCTGGAGGGTGAATCAGAAGAAGCAGAAGAAGGAGAAGGAGAAGATGAAATCTGGAGGGTGAATCAGAAGAAGCAGAAGAAAGAGAATGAGAAGGTGAAGTCTGGAGGGTGAATCAGAAGAAGTAGAAGAAGGAGAAGGAGAAGGTGAAGTCTGGAGGGTGAATCAGAAGAAGCAGAAGAAGGAGAAGGAGAAGGTGAAGTCTGGAGGGTGAATCAGAAGAAGCAGAAGAAGGAGAAGGAGAAGTTGAAGTCTGGAGGGTGAATCAGAAGAAGCAGAATAAGGATAAGTGAAGGTGAAGTATGGAGGGTGAATCAGAAGAAGCAGAAGAAGGAGAAGGAGAAGGTGAAGTCTGGAGGGTGAATCAGAAGAAGTAGAAGAAGGAGAAGGAGAAGGTGAAGTCTGGAGGGTGAAGCAGAAGAAGTAGAAGAAGGAGAAGGAGAAGGTGAAGTCAGGAGGGTGAATCAGAAGAAGTAGAAGAAGGAGAAGGAGAAGGTGAAGTCAGGAGGGTGAATCAGAAGAAGCAGAAGAAGGAGAAGGAGAAGGTGAAGTCTGGAGGGTGAATCAGAAGAAGCAGAATCAGGAGAAGGAGAAGGTGAAGTCTGGAGGGTGAATCAGAAGAAGCAGAATAAGGAGAAGGAGAAGGTGAAGTCTGGAGGGTGAATAAGAAGAAGCAGAAGAAGGAGAAGGAGAAGATGAAGTCTGGAGGGTGAATCAGAAGAAGTAGAAGAAGGAGAGGAGAAGGTGAAGTCAGGAGGGTGAAGCAGAAGAAGTAGAAGAAGGAGAAGCAGAAGGTGAAGTCAGGAGGGTGAATCAGAAGAAGTAGAAGAAGGAGAAGGAGAAGGTGAAGTCAGGAGGGTGAATCAGAAGAAGCAGAAGAAGGAGAAGGAGAAGGTGAAGTCTGGAGGGTGAATCAGAAGAAGCAGAAGAAGGAGAAGGAGAAGATGAAATCTGGAGGGTGAATCAGAAGAAGCAGAAGAAAGAGAATGAGAAGGTGAAGTCTGGAGGGTGAATCAGAAGAAGTAGAAGAAGGAGAAGGAGAAGGTGAAGTCTGGAGGGTGAATCAGAAGAAGCAGAAGAAGGAGAAGGAGAAGGTGAAGTCTGGAGGGTGAATCAGAAGAAGCAGAAGAAGGAGAAGGAGAAGTTGAAGTCTGGAGGGTGAATCAGAAGAAGCAGAATAAGGAGAAGTGAAGGTGAAGTATGGAGGGTGAATCAGAAGAAGCAGAAGAAGGAGAAGGAGAAGGTGAAGTCTGGAGGGTGAATCAGAAGAAGTAGAAGAAGGAGAAGGAGAAGGTGAAGTCTGGAGGGTGAAGCAGAAGAAGTAGAAGAAGGAGAAGGAGAAGGTGAAGTCAGGAGGGTGAATCAGAAGAAGTAGAAGAAGGAGAAGGAGAAGGTGAAGTCAGGAGGGTGAATCAGAAGAAGCAGAAGAAGGAGAAGGAGAAGGTGAAGTCTGGAAGGTGAATCAGAAGAAGCAGAATCAGGATAAGTGAAGGTGAAGTCTGGAGGGTGAATCAGAAGAATCAGAAGAAGGAGAAGGAGAAGGTGAAGTCTGGAGTGTGAATCAGAAGAAGCAGAAGAAAGAGAAGGAGAAGGTGAAGTCTGGAGGGTGAAGCAGAAGAAAAAGAAGAAGGAGAAGGAAAAGGTGAAGACTGGAGGGTGAATCAGAAGAAGTGGAAGAAGGAGAAGGAGAAGGTGAAGTCTGGAGGGTGAATCAGAAGAAGTAGAAGAAGGAGAAGGAGAAGGTGAAGTCTGGAGGGTGAATCAGAAGAAGCAGAAGAAGGAGAAGGAGAAGGTGAAGTCTGGAGGGTGAATCAGAAGAAGCAGAAGAAGGAGAAGGAGAAGATGAAGTCTGGAGGGTGAATCAGAAGAAGTAGAAGAAGGAGAAGGAGAAGGTGAAGTCTGGAGGGTGAATCAGAAGTAGTAGAAGAAGGAGAAGGAGAAGGTGAAGTCTGGACGGTGAATCAGAAGAAACAGAAGAAGGAGAAGGAGAAGGTGAAGTCTGGAGGGTGAATCAGAAGAAGTAGAAGAAGGAGAAGGAGAAGGTGTAGTCTGGAGGGTGAATCAGAAGAAGTAGACGAAGGAGAAGGAGAAGGTGAAGTCTGGAGGGTGAATCAGAAGAAGCAGAAGAAGGAGATGGAGAAGGTGAAGTCTGGAGGGTGAATCAGAAGAAGTAGAAGAAGGAGAAGGAGAAGGTGAAGTCTGGAGGGTGAATCAGCAGAAGCAGAAGAAGGAGAAGGAGAAGGTGAAGTCTGGAGGGTGAATCAGAAGAAGCAGAAGAAGGAGAAGGAGAAGGAGAAGTCTGGAGGGTGAATCAGAAGAAGCAGAATAAGGAGAAGGAGAAGGTGAAGTCTGGAGGGTGAATCAGAAGAAGCAGAAGAAGGAGAAGGAGAAGGTGAAGTCTGGAGGGTGAATCAGAAGAAGGAGAAGAAGGAGAAGGAGAAGGTGAAGTCTGGAGGGTGAATCAGAAGAAGTAGAAGAAGGAGAAGGAGAAGGTGAAGTCTGGAGGTTGAATCAGTAGAAGTAGAAGAAGGAGAAGGAGAAGGTGAAGTCTGGAGGGTGAAGCAGAAGAAGTAGAAGAAGGAGAAGGAGAATGTGAAGTCAGGAGGGTGAATCAGAAGAAGCTGAAGAAGGAGAAGGAGAAGGTGAAGTCTGGAGGGTGAATCAGAAGAATCAGAAGAAGGAGAAGGAGAATGTGAAGTCTGGAGGGTGAATCAGAAGAAGCAGAAGAAAGAGAAGGAGATGGTGAAGTCTGGAGGGTGAATCAGAAGAAGTAGAAGAAGGAGAAGGAGAAGGTGAAGTCTGGAGGGTGAATCAGAAGAAGCAGAGGAAGGAGAAGGAGAAGGTGAAGTCTGGAGGGTGAATCAGAAGAAGCAGAAGAAGTAGAAGGAGAAGGTGAAGTCTGGAGGATGAATCAGAAGAAGCAGAAGAAGGAGAAGGAGAAGGTGAAGTCTGGAGGGTGAATGAGAAGAAGCAGAATAAGGAGAAGGAGAAGGTGAAGTCTGGAGGGTGAATCAGAAGAAGCAGAAGAAGGAGAAGGAGAAGGTGAAGTCTGGAGGGTGAATCAGAAGAAGTCTAAGAAGGAGAAGGAGAAGGTGAAGTCTGGAGGGTGAAGCAGAAGAAGGAGAAGGAGAAGGTGAAGTCAGGAGGGTGAATCAGAAGAAGTAGAAGAAGGAGAAGGAGAAGGTGAAATCAGGAGGGTGAATCAGAAGTAGCAGAAGAAGGAGAAGGAGAAGGTGAAGTCTGTAGGGTGAATCAGAAGAATCAGAAGAAGGAGAAGGAGAAGGTGAAGTCTGGAGGGTGAATCAGAAGAAGCAGAAGAAAGAGAAGGAGAAGGTGAAGTCTGGAGGGTGAAGCAGAAGAAACAGAAGAAGGAGAAGGAGAAGGTGATGACTGGAGGGTGAATCAGAAGAAGTAGAAGAAGGAGAAGGAGAAGGTGAAGTCTGGAGGGTGAATCAGAAGAAGTAGAAGAAGGAGAAGGAGAAGGTGAAGTCTGGAGGGTGAATCAGAAGAAGCAGAAGAAGGAGAAGGATTGGTGAAGTCTGGAGGGTGAATCAGAAGAAGCAGAAGAAGGAGAAGGAGAAGATGAAGTCTGGAGGGTGAATCAGAAGAAGTAGAAGAAGGAGAAGAAGAAGGTGAGGTCTGGAGGGTGAATCAGAAGAAGCAGAAGAAGGAGAAGGAGAAGGTGAAGTCTGGAGGGTGAATCAGAAGAAGCAGAAGAAGGAGAAGGAGAAGGTGAAGTCTGGCGGGTGAATCAGAAGAAACAGAAGAAGGAGAAGGAGAAGGTGAAGTCTGGAGGGTGAATCAGAAGAAGTAGAAGAAGGAGAAGGAGAAGGTGTAGTCTGGAGGGTGAATCAGAAGAAGCAGAAGAAGGAGAAGGAGAAGGTGAAGTCTGGAGGGTGAATCAGAAGAAGCAGAAGAAGGAGAAGGAGAAGGTGAAGTCTGGAGGGTGAATCAGAAGAAGCAGAAGAAGGAGAAGGAGAAGGTGAAGTCAGGAGGGTGAATCAGAAGAAGCAGAAGAAGGAGAAGGAGAAGGTGAAGTTAGGAGGGTGAATCAGAAGAAGCAGAAGAAGGAGAAGGAGCAGGTGATGTCAGGGGGATGAAGCAGAAGAAGTAGAAGAAGGAGAAGGAGAAGGTGAAGTCAGGACGGTGAAGCAGAAGAAGCAGAAGAAGGAGAAGGAGAAGGTGAAGTCTGGAGGGTGAATCAGAAGAAGTAGAAGAAGGAAAAGTAGAAGGTCAAGTCTGGAGGGTGAATCAGAAGAAGTAGAAGAAGGAGAAGGAGAAGGTGAAGTCAGGAGGGTGAATCAGAAGAAGCAGAAGAAGGAGAAGGAGAAGGTGAAGTCTGGAGGGTGAATCAGAAGAATCAGAAGAAGGAGAAGGAGAAGGTGAAGTCTGGAGGGTGAATCAGAAGAAGCAGAAGAAAGAGAAGGAGAAGGTGAAGTCTGGAGGGTGAAGCAGAAGAAACAGAAGAAGGAGAAGGAGAAGGTGAAGACTGGAGGGTGAATCAGAAGAAGTAGAAGAAGGAGAAGGAGAAGTTGAAGTCTTGAGGGTGAAGCAGAAGTATTAGAAGATGGAGAAGGATAAGGTGAAGTCAGGAGGGTGAATCAGAAGAAGCAGAAGAAGGAGAAGGAGAAGGTGAAGTCTGGAGGGTGAATCAGAAGAATCAGAAGAAGGAGAAGGAGAAGGTGAAGTCTGGAGGGTGAATCAGAAGAAGCAGAAGAAAGAGAAGGAGAAGGTGAAGTCTGGAGGGTGAATCAGAAGAAGCAGAAGAAGGAGAAGGAGAAGGTGAAGTCTGGAGGGTGAATCAGAAGAAGTAGAAGAAGGAGAAGGAGAAGTTGAAGTCTGGAGGGTGAAGCAGAAGAATTAGAAGATGGAGAAGGAGAAGGTGAAGTCAGGAGGGTGAATCAGAAGAAGTAGAAGAAGGAGAAGGAGAAGGTGAAGTCAGGAGGGTGAATCGGAAGAAGCAGAAGATGGAGAAGGAGAAGGTGAAGTCTGGAGGGTGAATCAGAAGAATCAGAAGAAGGAGAAGGAGAAGGTGAAGTCTGGAGGGTGAATCAGAAGAAGCAGAGGAAGGAGAAGGAGAAGGTAAAGTCTGGAGGGTGAATCAGAAGAAGCAGAATAAGGAGAAGGAGAAGGTGAAGTCTGGAGGGTGAATCAGAAGAAGCAGAATAAGGAGAAGGAGAAGGTGAAGTCTGGAGGGTGAATCAGAAGAAGCAGAAGAAGGAGAAGGAGAAGGTGAAGTCTGGAGGGTGAATCAGAAGAAGTAGAAGAAGGAGAAGGAGAAGGTGAAGTCTGGAGGGTGAAGCAGAAGAAGTAGAAGAAGGAGAAGGAGAAGGTGAAGTCAGGTGGGTGAATCAGAAGAAGTAGAAGAAGGAGAAGGAGAAGGTGAAGTCAGGAGGGTGAATCAGAAGAAGCAGAAGAAGGAGAAGGAGAAGGTGAAGTCTGGAGGGTGAATCAGAAGAATCAGAAGAAGGAGAAGGAGAAGGTGAAGTCTGGAGGGTGAATCAGAAGAAGCAGAAGAAAGAGAAGGAGAAGGTGAAGTCTGGAGGGTGAAGCAGAAGAAACAGAAGAAGGAGAAGGAGAAGGTGAAGACTGGAGGGTGAATCAGAAGAAGTAGAAGAAGGAGAAGGAGAAGGTGAAGTCTGGAGGGTGAATCAGAAGAAGTAGAAGAAGGAGAAGGAGAAGGTGAAGTCTGGAGGGTGAATCAGAAGAAGCAGAAGAAGGAGAAGGAGAAGGTGAAGTCTGGAGGGTGAATCAGAAGAAGCAGAAGAAGGAGAAGGAGAAGATGAAGTCTGGAGGGTGAATCAGAAGAAGTAGAAGAAGGAGAAGGAGAAGGTGAAGTCTGGAGGGTGAATCAGAAGTAGTAGAAGAAGGAGAAGGAGAAGGTGAAGTCTGGAGGGTGAATCAGAAGAAACAGAAGAAGGAGAAGGAGAAGGTGAAGTCTGGAGTGTGAATCAGAAGAAGTAGAAGAAGGAGAAGGAGAAGGTGTAGTCTGGAGGGTGAATCAGAAGAAGTAGACGAAGGAGAAGGAGAAGGTGAAGTCTGGAGGGTGAATCAGAAGAAGCAGAAGAAGGAGATGGAGAAGGTGAAGTCTGGAGGGTGAATCAGAAGAAGTAGAAGAAGGAGAAGGAGAAGGTGAAGTCTGGAGGGTGAATCAGAAGAAGCAGAAGAAGGAGAAGGAGAAGGTGAAGTCTGGAGGGTGAATCAGAAGAAGCAGAAGAAGGAGAAGGAGAAGGTGAAGTCTGGAGGGTGATTCAGAAGAAGCAGAATAAGGAGAAGGAGAAGGTGAAGTCTGGAGGGTGAATCAGAAGAAGCAGAAGAAGGAGAAGGAGAAGGTGAAGTCTGGAGGGTGAATCAGAAGAAGTAGAAGAAGGAGAAGGAGAAGGTGAAGTCTGGAGGGTGAATCAGAAGAAGTAGAAGAAGGAGAAGGAGAAGGTGAAGTCTGGAGGGTGAATCAGAAGAAGTAGAAGAAGGAGAAGGAGAAGGTGTAGTCTGGAGGGTGAATCAGAAGAAGCAGAAGAAGGAGAAGGAGAAGGTGAAGTCTGGAGGGTGAATCAGAAGAAGCAGAAGAAGGAGAAGGAGAAGGTGAAGTCTGGAGGGTGAATCAGAAGAAGCAGAAGAAGGAGAAGAAGAAGGTGAAGTCAGGAGGGTGAATCAGAAGAAGCAGAAGAAGGAGAAGGAGAAGGTGAAGTTAGGAGGGTGAATCAGAAGAAGCAGAAGAAGGAGAAGGAGCAGGTGATGTCAGGGGGATGAAGCAGAAGAAGTAGAAGAAGGAGAAGGAGAAGGTGAAGTCAGGACGGTGAAGCAGAAGAAGCAGAAGAAGGAGAAGGAGAAGGTGAAGTCTGGAGGGTGAATCAGAAGAAGTAGAAGAAGGAAAAGGAGAAGGTCAAGTCTGGAGGGTGAATCAGAAGAAGTAGAAGAAGGAGAAGGAGAAGATGAAGTCTGGAGGGTGAAGCAGAAGAAGTAGAAGAAGGAGAAGGAGAAGGTGAAGTCAGGAGGGTGAATCAGAAGAAGTAGAAGAAGGAGAAGGAGAAGGTGAAGTCAGGAGGGTGAATCAGAAGAAGCAGAAGAAGGAGAAGGAGAAGGTGAAGTCTGGAGGGTGAATCAGAAGAAGCAGAAGAAAGAGAAGGAGAAGGTGAAGTCTGGAGGGTGAATCAGAAGAAGCAGAAGAAGGAGAAGGAGAAGGTGAAGTCTGGAGGGTGAATCAGAAGAAGTAGAAGAAGGAGAAGGAGAAGTTGAAGTCTGGAGGGTGAAGCAGAAGAATTAGAAGATGGAGAAGGAGAAGGTGAAGTCAGGAGGGTGAATCAGAAGAAGTAGAAGAAGGAGAAGGAGAAGGTGAAGTCAGGAGGGTGAATCGGAAGAAGCAGAAGATGGAGAAGGAGAAGGTGAAGTCTGGAGGGTGAATCAGAAGAATCAGAAGAAGGAGAAGGAGAAGGTGAAGTCTGGAGGGTGAATCAGAAGAAGCAGAGGAAGGAGAAGGAGAAGGTAAAGTCTGGAGGGTGAATCAGAAGAAGCAGAATAAGGAGAAGGAGAAGGTGAAGTCTGGAGGGTGAATCAGAAGAAGCAGAATAAGGAGAAGGAGAAGGTGAAGTCTGGAGGGTGAATCAGAAGAAGCAGAAGAAGGAGAAGGAGAAGGTGAAGTCTGGAGGGTGAATCAGAAGAAGTAGAAGAAGGAGAAGGAGAAGGTGAAGTCTGGAGGGTGAAGCAGAAGAAGTAGAAGAAGGAGAAGGAGAAGGTGAAGTCAGGTGGGTGAATCAGAAGAAGTAGAAGAAGGAGAAGGAGAAGGTGAAGTCAGGAGGGTGAATCAGAAGAAGCAGAAGAAGGAGAAGGAGAAGGTGAAGTCTGGAGGGTGAATCAGAAGAATCAGAAGAAGGAGAAGGAGAAGGTGAAGTCTGGAGGGTGAATCAGAAGAAGCAGAAGAAAGAGAAGGAGAAGGTGAAGTCTGGAGGGTGAAGCAGAAGAAACAGAAGAAGGAGAAGGAGAAGGTGAAGACTGGAGGGTGAATCAGAAGAAGTAGAAGAAGGAGAAGGAGAAGGTGAAGTCTGGAGGGTGAATCAGAAGAAGTAGAAGAAGGAGAAGGAGAAGGTGAAGTCTGGAGGGTGAATCAGAAGAAGCAGAAGAAGGAGAAGGAGAAGGTGAAGTCTGGAGGGTGAATCAGAAGAAGCAGAAGAAGGAGAAGGAGAAGATGAAGTCTGGAGGGTGAATCAGAAGAAGTAGAAGAAGGAGAAGGAGAAGGTGAAGTCTGGAGGGTGAATCAGAAGTAGTAGAAGAAGGAGAAGGAGAAGGTGAAGTCTGGAGGGTGAATCAGAAGAAACAGAAGAAGGAGAAGGAGAAGGTGAAGTCTGGAGTGTGAATCAGAAGAAGTAGAAGAAGGAGAAGGAGAAGGTGTAGTCTGGAGGGTGAATCAGAAGAAGTAGACGAAGGAGAAGGAGAAGGTGAAGTCTGGAGGGTGAATCAGAAGAAGCAGAAGAAGGAGATGGAGAAGGTGAAGTCTGGAGGGTGAATCAGAAGAAGTAGAAGAAGGAGAAGGAGAAGGTGAAGTCTGGAGGGTGAATCAGAAGAAGCAGAAGAAGGAGAAGGAGAAGGTGAAGTCTGGAGGGTGAATCAGAAGAAGCAGAAGAAGGAGAAGGAGAAGGTGAAGTCTGGAGGGTGATTCAGAAGAAGCAGAATAAGGAGAAGGAGAAGGTGAAGTCTGGAGGGTGAATCAGAAGAAGCAGAAGAAGGAGAAGGAGAAGGTGAAGTCTGGAGGGTGAATCAGAAGAAGTAGAAGAAGGAGAAGGAGAAGGTGAAGTCTGGAGGGTGAATCAGAAGAAGTAGAAGAAGGAGAAGGAGAAGGTGAAGTCTGGAGGGTGAATCAGAAGAAGTAGAAGAAGGAGAAGGAGAAGGTGTAGTCTGGAGGGTGAATCAGAAGAAGCAGAAGAAGGAGAAGGAGAAGGTGAAGTCTGGAGGGTGAATCAGAAGAAGCAGAAGAAGGAGAAGGAGAAGGTGAAGTCTGGAGGGTGAATCAGAAGAAGCAGAAGAAGGAGAAGAAGAAGGTGAAGTCAGGAGGGTGAATCAGAAGAAGCAGAAGAAGGAGAAGGAGAAGGTGAAGTTAGGAGGGTGAATCAGAAGAAGCAGAAGAAGGAGAAGGAGCAGGTGATGTCAGGGGGATGAAGCAGAAGAAGTAGAAGAAGGAGAAGGAGAAGGTGAAGTCAGGACGGTGAAGCAGAAGAAGCAGAAGAAGGAGAAGGAGAAGGTGAAGTCTGGAGGGTGAATCAGAAGAAGTAGAAGAAGGAAAAGGAGAAGGTCAAGTCTGGAGGGTGAATCAGAAGAAGTAGAAGAAGGAGAAGGAGAAGATGAAGTCTGGAGGGTGAAGCAGAAGAAGTAGAAGAAGGAGAAGGAGAAGGTGAAGTCAGGAGGGTGAATCAGAAGAAGTAGAAGAAGGAGAAGGAGAAGGTGAAGTCAGGAGGGTGAATCAGAAGAAGCAGAAGAAGGAGAAGGAGAAGGTGAAGTCTGGAGGGTGAATCAGAAGAAGCAGAAGAAGGAGAAGGAGAAGGTGAAGTCTGGAGGGTGAATCAGAAGAAGTAGAAGAAGGAGAAGGAGAAGTTGAAGTCTGGAGGGTGAAGCAGAAGAATTAGAAGATGGAGAAGGAGAAGGTGAAGTCAGGAGGGTGAATCAGAAGAAGTAGAAGAAGGAGAAGGAGAAGGTGAAGTCAGGAGGGTGAATCGGAAGAAGCAGAAGATGGAGAAGGAGAAGGTGAAGTCTGGAGGGTGAATCAGAAGAATCAGAAGAAGGACAAGGAGAAGGTGAAGTCTGGAGGGTGAATCAGAAGAAGCAGAGGAAGGAGAAGGAGAAGGTAAAGTCTGGAGGGTGAATCAGAAGAAGCAGAATAAGGAGAAGGAGAAGGTGAAGTCTGGAGGGTGAATCAGAAGAAGCAGAATAAGGAGAAGGAGAAGGTGAAGTCTGGAGGGTGAATCAGAAGAAGCAGAAGAAGGAGAAGGAGAAGGTGAAGTCTGGAGGGTGAATCAGAAGAAGTAGAAGAAGGAAAAGGAGAAGGTCAAGTCTGGAGGGTGAATCAGAAGAAGTAGAAGAAGGAGAAGGAGAAGATGAAGTCTGGAGGGTGAAGCAGAAGAAGTAGAAGAAGGAGAAGGAGAAGGTGAAGTCTGGAGGGTGAATCAGAAGAAGCAGAATAAGGAGAAGGAGAAGGTGAAGTCAGGACGGTGAAGCAGAAGAAGCAGAAGAAGGAGAAGGAGAAGGTGAAGTCTGGAGGGTGAATCAGAAGAAGTAGAAGAAGGAAAAGGAGAAGGTCAAGTCTGGAGGGTGAATCAGAAGAAGTAGAAGAAGGAGAAGGAGAAGATGAAGTCTGGAGGGTGAAGCAGAAGAAGTAGAAGAAGGAGAAGGAGAAGGTGAAGTCAGGAGGGTGAATCAGAAGAAGTAGAAGAAGGAGAAGGAGAAGGTGAAGTCAGGAGGGTGAATCAGAAGAAGCAGAAGAAGGAGAAGGAGAAGGTGAAGTCTGGAGGGTGAATCAGAAGAAGCAGAAGAAGGAGAAGGAGAAGGTGAAGTCTGGAGGGTGAATCAGAAGAAGTAGAAGAAGGAGAAGGAGAAGTTGAAGTCTGGAGGGTGAAGCAGAAGAATTAGAAGATGGAGAAGGAGAAGGTGAAGTCAGGAGGGTGAATCAGAAGAAGTAGAAGAAGGAGAAGGAGAAGGTGAAGTCAGGAGGGTGAATCGGAAGAAGCAGAAGATGGAGAAGGAGAAGGTGAAGTCTGGAGGGTGAATCAGAAGAATCAGAAGAAGGACAAGGAGAAGGTGAAGTCTGGAGGGTGAATCAGAAGAAGCAGAGGAAGGAGAAGGAGAAGGTAAAGTCTGGAGGGTGAATCAGAAGAAGCAGAATAAGGAGAAGGAGAAGGTGAAGTCTGGAGGGTGAATCAGAAGAAGCAGAATAAGGAGAAGGAGAAGGTGAAGTCTGGAGGGTGAATCAGAAGAAGCAGAAGAAGGAGAAGGAGAAGGTGAAGTCTGGAGGGTGAATCAGAAGAAGTAGAAGAAGGAGAAGGAGAAGGTGAAGTCTGGAGGGTGAAGCAGAAGAAGTAGAAGAAGGAGAAGGAGAAGGTGAAGTCAGGTGGGTGAATCAGAAGAAGTAGAAGAAGGAGAAGGAGAAGGTGAAGTCAGGAGGGTGAATCAGAAGAAGCAGAAGAAGGAGAAGGAGAAGGTGAAGTCTGGAGGGTGAATCAGAAGAATCAGAAGAAGGAGAAGGAGAAGGTGAAGTCTGGAGGGTGAATCAGAAGAAGCAGAAGAAAGAGAAGGAGAAGGTGAAGTCTGGAGGGTGAAGCAGAAGAAACAGAAGAAGGAGAAGGAGAAGGTGAAGACTGGAGGGTGAATCAGAAGAAGTAGAAGAAGGAGAAGGAGAAGGTGAAGTCTGGAGGGTGAATCAGAAGAAGTAGAAGAAGGAGAAGGAGAAGGTGAAGTCAGGAGGGTGAATCAGAAGAAGCAGAAGAAGGAGAAGGAGAAGGTGAAGTCTGGAGGGTGAATCAGAAGAAGCAGAAGAAGGAGAAGGAGAAGATGAAGTCTGGAGGGTGAATCAGAAGAAGTAGAAGAAGGAGAAGGAGAAGGTGAAGTCTGGAGGGTGAATCAGAAGTAGTAGAAGAAGGAGAAGGAGAAGGTGAAGTCTGGAGGGTGAATCAGAAGAAACAGAAGAAGGAGAAGGAGAAGGTGAAGTCTGGAGGGTGAATCAGAAGAAGTAGAAGAAGGAGAAGGAGAAGGTGTAGTCTGGAGGGTGAATCAGAAGAAGTAGACGAAGGAGAAGGAGAAGGTGAAGTCTGGAGGGTGAATCAGAAGAAGCAGAAGAAGGAGATGGAGAAGGTGAAGTCTGGAGGGTGAATCAGAAGAAGTAGAAGAAGGAGAAGGAGAAGGTGAAGTCTGGAGGGTGAATCAGAAGAAGCAGAAGAAGGAGAAGGAGAAGGTGAAGTCTGGAGGGTGAATCAGAAGAAGCAGAAGAAGGAGAAGGAGAAGGTGAAGTCTGGAGGGTGATTCAGAAGAAGCAGAATAAGGAGAAGGAGAAGGTGAAGTCTGGAGGGTGAATCAGAAGAAGCAGAAGAAGGAGAAGGAGAAGGTGAAGTCTGGAGGGTGAATCAGAAGAAGTAGAAGAAGGAGAAGGAGAAGGTGAAGTCTGGAGGGTGAATCAGAAGAAGTAGAAGAAGGAGAAGGAGAAGGTGAAGTCTGGAGGGTGAATCAGAAGAAGTAGAAGAAGGAGAAGGAGAAGCTGAAGTCTGGAGGGTGAAGCAGAAGAAGTAGAAGAAGGAGAAGGAGAAGGTGAAGTCAGGAGGGTGAATCAGAAGATGTAGAAGAAGGAGAAGGAGAAGGTGAAGTCAGGAGGGTGAATCAGAAGAAGCAGAAGAAGGAGAAGGAGAAGGTGAAGTCTGGAGGGTGAATCAGAAGAATCAGAAGAAGGAGAAGGAGAAGGTGAAGTCTGGAGGGTGAATCAGAAGAAGCAGAAGAAAGAGAAGGAGAAGGTGAAGTCTGGAGGGTGAATCAGAAGAAGTAGAAGAAGGAGAAGGAGAAGGTGAAGTCTGGAGGGTGAATCAGAAGAAGCAGAAGAAGGAGAAGGAGAAGGTGAAGTCTGGAGGGTGAATCAGAAGAAGTAGACGAAGGAGAAGGAGAAGGTGAAGTCTGGAGGGTGAATCAGAAGAAGCAGAAGAAGGAGATGGAGAAGGTGAAGTCTGGAGGGTGAATCAGAAGAAGCAGAAGAAGGAGAAGGAGAAGGTGAAGTCTGGAGGGTGAATCAGAAGAAGAAGAAGAAGGAGAAGGAGAAGGTGAAGTCTGGAGGGTGAAGCAGAAGAAGTAGAAGAAGGAGAAGGAGAAGGTGAAGTCAGGTGGGTGAATCAGAAGAAGTAGAAGAAGGAGAAGGAGAAGGTGAAGTCAGGAGGGTGAATCAGAAGAAGCAGAAGAAGGAGAAGGAGAAGATGAAGTCTGGAGGGTGAATCAGAAGAATCAGAAGAAGGAGAAGGAGAAGGTGAAGTCTGGAGGGTGAATCAGAAGAAGCAGAAGAAAGAGAAGGAGAAGGTGAAGTCTGGAGGGTGAAGCAGAAGAAACAGAAGAAGGAGAAGGAGAAGGTGAAGACTGGAGGGTGAATCAGAAGAAGTAGAAGAAGGAGAAGGAGAAGGTGAAGTCTGGAGGGTGAATCAGAAGAAGTAGAAGAAGGAGAAGGAGAAGGTGAAGTCTGGAGGGTGAATCAGAAGAAGCAGAAGAAGGAGAAGGAGAAGGTGAAGTCTGGAGGGTGAATCAGAAGAAGCAGAAGAAGGAGAAGGAGAAGATGAAGTCTGGAGGTTGAATCAGAAGAAGTAGAAGAAGGAGAAGGAGAAGGTGAAGTCTGGAGGGTGAATCAGAAGTAGTAGAAGAAGGGGAAGGAGAAGGTGAAGTCTGGAGGGTGAATCAGAAGAAACAGAAGAAGGAGAAGGAGAAGGTGAAGTCTGGAGGGTGAATCAGAAGAAGTAGAAGAAGGAGAAGGAGAAGGTGTAGTCTGGAGGGTGAATCAGAAGAAGTAGACGAAGGAGAAGGAGAAGGTGAAGTCTGGAGGGTGAATCAGAAGAAGCAGAAGAAGGAGATGGAGAAGGTGAAGTCTGGAGGGTGAATCAGAAGAAGTAGAAGAAGGAGAAGGAGAAGGTGAAGTCTGGAGGGTGAATCAGAAGAAGCAGAAGAAGGAGAAGGAGAAGGTGAAGTCTGGAGGGTGAATCAGAAGAAGCAGAAGAAGGAGAAGGAGAAGGTGAAGTCTGGAGGGTGATTCAGAAGAAGCAGAATAAGGAGAAGGAGAAGGTGAAGTCTGGAGGGTGAATCAGAAGAAGCAGAAGAAGGAGAAGGAGAAGGTGAAGTCTGGAGGGTGAATCAGAAGAAGTAGAAGAAGGAGAAGGAGAAGGTGAAGTCTGGAGGGTGAATCAGAAGAAGTAGAAGAAGGAGAAGGAGAAGGTGAAGTCTGGAGGGTGAATCAGAAGAAGTAGAAGAAGGAGAAGGAGAAGGTGAAGTCTGGAGGGTGAATCAGAAGAAACAGAAGAAGGAGAAGGAGAAGGTGAAGTCTGGAGGGTGAATCAGAAGAAGTAGAAGAAGGAGAAGGAGAAGGTGTAGTCTGGAGGGTGAATCAGAAGAAGTAGACGAAGGAGAAGGAGAAGGTGAAGTCTGGAGGGTGAATCAGAAGAAGCAGAAGAAGGAGATGGAGAAGGTGAAGTCTGGAGGGTGAATCAGAAGAAGTAGAAGAAGGAGAAGGAGAAGGTGAAGTCTGGAGGGTGAATCAGAAGAAGCAGAAGAAGGAGAAGGAGAAGGTGAAGTCTGGAGGGTGAATCAGAAGAAGCAGAAGAAGGAGAAGGAGAAGATGAAGTCTGGAGGTTGAATCAGAAGAAGTAGAAGAAGGAGAAGGAGAAGGTGAAGTCTGGAGGGTGAATCAGAAGTAGTAGAAGAAGGGGAAGGAGAAGGTGAAGTCTGGAGGGTGAATCAGAAGAAACAGAAGAAGGAGAAGGAGAAGGTGAAGTCTGGAGGGTGAATCAGAAGAAGTAGAAGAAGGAGAAGGAG
Source organism: Somniosus microcephalus (assembly GCF_052327205.1). NCBI lineage: Eukaryota > Metazoa > Chordata > Chondrichthyes > Squaliformes > Somniosidae > Somniosus > Somniosus microcephalus. Next base: position 94,686 of record NW_028225905.1, read on the forward strand.
AAGGTGTAGTCTGGAGGGTGAATCAGAAGAAGTAGACGAAGGAGAAGGAGAAGGTGAAGTCTGGAGGGTGAATCAGAAGAAGCAGAAGAAGGAGATGGAGAAGGTGAAGTCTGGAGGGTGAATCAGAAGAAGTAGAAGAAGGAGAAGGAGAAGGTGAAGTCTGGAGGGTGAATCAGAAGAAGCAGAAGAAGGAGAAGGAGAAGGTGAAGTCTGGAGGGTGAATCAGAAGAAGCAGAAGAAGGAGAAGGAGAAGGTGAAGTCTGGAGGGTGATTCAGAAGAAGCAGAATAAGGAGAAGGAGAAGGTGAAGTCTGGAGGGTGAATCAGAAGAAGCAGAAGAAGGAGAAGGAGAAGGTGAAGTCTGGAGGGTGAATCAGAAGAAGTAGAAGAAGGAGAAGGAGAAGGTGAAGTCTGGAGGGTGAATCAGAAGAAGTAGAAGAAGGAGAAGGAGAAGGTGAAGTCTGGAGGGTGAATCAGAAGAAGTAGAAGAAGGAGAAGGAGAAGGTGAAGTCTGGAGGGTGAATCAGAAGAAACAGAAGAAGGAGAAGGAGAAGGTGAAGTCTGGAGGGTGAATCAGAAGAAGTAGAAGAAGGAGAAGGAGAAGGTGTAGTCTGGAGGGTGAATCAGAAGAAGTAGACGAAGGAGAAGGAGAAGGTGAAGTCTGGAGGGTGAATCAGAAGAAGCAGAAGAAGGAGATGGAGAAGGTGAAGTCTGGAGGGTGAATCAGAAGAAGTAGAAGAAGGAGAAGGAGAAGGTGAAGTCTGGAGGGTGAATCAGAAGAAGCAGAAGAAGGAGAAGGAGAAGGTGAAGTCTGGAGGGTGAATCAGAAGAAGCAGAAGAAGGAGAAGGAGAAGGTGAAGTCTGGAGGGTGATTCAGAAGAAGCAGAATAAGGAGAAGGAGAAGGTGAAGTCTGGAGGGTGAATCAGAAGAAGCAGAAGAAGGAGAAGGAGAAGGTGAAGTCTGGAGGGTGAATCAGAAGAAGTAGAAGAAGGAGAAGGAGAAGGTGAAGTCTGGAGGGTGAATCAGAAGAAGTAGAAGAAGGAGAAGGAGAAGGTGAAGTCTGGAGGGTGAATCAGAAGAAGTAGAAGAAGGAGAAGGAGAAGCTGAAGTCTGGAGGGTGAAGCAGAAGAAGTAGAAGAAGGAGAAGGAGAAGGTGAAGTCAGGAGGGTGAATCAGAAGATGTAGAAGAAGGAGAAGGAGAAGGTGAAGTCAGGAGGGTGAATCAGAAGAAGCAGAAGAAGGAGAAGGAGAAGGTGAAGTCTGGAGGGTGAATCAGAAGAATCAGAAAAAGGAGAAGGAGAAGGTGAAGTCTGGAGGGTGAATCAGAAGAAGCAGAAGAAAGAGAAGGAGAAGGTGAAGTCTGGAGGGTGAATCAGAAGAAGTAGAAGAAGGAGAAGGAGAAGGTGAAGTCTGGAGGGTGAATCAGAAGAAGCAGAAGAAGGAGAAGGAGAAGGTGAAGTCTGGAGGGTGAATCAGAAGAAGTAGACGAAGGAGAAGGAGAAGGTGAAGTCTGGAGGGTGAATCAGAAGAAGCAGAAGAAGGAGATGGAGAAGGTGAAGTCTGGAGGGTGAATCAGAAGAAGCAGAAGAAGGAGAAGGAGAAGGTGAAGTCTGGAGGGTGAATCAGAAGAAGTAGAAGAAGGAGAAGGAGAAGGTGAAGTCTGGAGGGTGAAGCAGAAGAAGTAGAAGAAGGAGAAGGAGAAGGTGAAGTCAGGTGGGTGAATCAGAAGAAGTAGAAGAAGGAGAAGGAGAAGGTGAAGTCAGGAGGGTGAATCAGAAGAAGCAGAAGAAGGAGAAGGAGAAGGTGAAGTCTGGAGGGTGAATCAGAAGAATCAGAAGAAGGAGAAGGAGAAGGTGAAGTCTGGAGGGTGAGTCAGAAGAAGCAGAAGAAAGAGAAGGAGAAGGTGAAGTCTGGAGGGTGAAGCAGAAGAAACAGAAGAAGGAGAAGGAGAAGGTGAAGACTGGAGGGTGAATCAGAAGAAGTAGAAGAAGGATAAGGAGAAGGTGAAGTCTGGAGGGTGAATCAGAAGAAGTAGAAGAAGGAGAAGGAGAAGGTGAAGTCTGGAGGGTGAATCAGAAGAAGCAGAAGAAGGAGAAGGAGAAGGTGAAGTCTGGAGGGTGAATCAGAAGAAGCAGAAGAAGGAGAAGGAGAAGATGAAGTCTGGAGGTTGAATCAGAAGAAGTAGACGAAGGAGAAGGAGAAGGTGTAGTCTGGAGGGTGAATCAGAAGAAGTAGACGAAGGAGAAGGAGAAGGTGAAGTCTGGAGGGTGAATCAGAAGAAGCAGAAGAAGGAGATGGAGAAGGTGAAGTCTGGAGGGTGAATCAGAAGAAGTAGAAGAAGGAGAAGGAGAAGGTGAAGTCTGGAGGGTGAATCAGAAGAAGCAGAAGAAGGAGAAGGAGAAGGTGAAGTCTGGAGGGTGAATCAGAAGTAGTAGAAAAAGGAGAAGGAGAAGGTGAAGTCTGGAGGGTGAATCAGAAGAAACAGAAGAAGGAGAAGGAGAAGGTGAAGTCTGGAGGGTGAATCAGAAGAAGTAGAAGAAGGAGAAGGAGAAGGTGTAGTCTGGAGGGTGAATCAGAAGAATTAGACGAAGGAGAAGGAGAAGGTGAAGTCTGGAGGGTGAATCAGAAGAAGCAGAAGAAGGAGATGGAGCAGGTGAAGTCTGGAGGGTGAATCAGAAGAAGTAGAAGAAGGAGAAGGAGAAGGTGAAGTCTGGAGGGTGAATCAGAAGAAGCAGAAGAAGGAGAAGGAGAAGGTGAAGTCTGGAGGGTGAAACAGAAGAAGCAGAAGAAGGAGAAGGAGAAGGTGAAGTCTGGAGGGTGATTCAGTAGAAGCAGAATAAGGAGAAGGAGAAGGTGAAGTCTGGAGGGTGAATCAGAAGAAGCAGAAGAAGGAGAAGGAGAAGGTGAAGTCTGGAGGGTGAATCAGAAGAAGTAGAAGAAGGAGAAGGAGAAGGTGAAGTCTGGAGGGTGAATCAGAAGAAGTAGAAGAAGGAGAAGGAGAAGGTGAAGTCTGGAGGGTGAATCAGAAGAAGTAGAAGAAGGAGAAGGAGAAGCTGAAGTCTGGAGGGTGAAGCAGAAGAAGTAGAAGAAGGAGAAGGAGAAGGTGAAGTCAGGAGGGTGAATCAGAAGATGTAGAAGAAGGAGAAGGAGAAGGTGAAGTCAGGAGGGTGAATCAGAAGAAGCAGAAGAAGGAGAAGGAGAAGGTGAAGTCTGGAGGGTGAATCAGAAGAATCAGAAGAAGGAGAAGGAGAAGGTGAAGTCTGGAGGGTGAATCAAAAGAAGCAGAAGAAAGAGAAGGAGAAGGTGAAGTCTGGAGGGTGAATCAGAAGAAGTAGAAGAAGGAGAAGGAGAAGCTGAAGTCTGGAGGGTGAATCAGAAGAAGCAGAAGAAGGAGAAGGAGAAGGTGAAGTCTGGAGGGTGAATCAGAAGAAGTAGACGAAGGAGAAGGAGAAGGTGAAGTCTGGAGGGTGAATCAGAAGAAGCAGAAGAAGGAGATGGAGAAGGTGAAGTCTGGAGGATGAATCAGAAGAAGTAGAAGAAGGAAAAGGAGAAGGTGAAGTCTGGAGGGTGAATCAGAAGAAGCAGAAGAAGGAGAAGGAGAAGGTGAAGTCTGGAGGGTGAATCAGAAGAAGCAGAAGAAGGAGAAGGAGAAGGTGAAGTCTGGAGGGTGATTCAGAAGAAGCAGAATAAGGAGAAGGAGAAGATGAAGTCTGGAGGGTGAATCAGAAGAAGTAGAAGAAGGAGAAGGAGAAGGTGAAGTCTGGAGGGTGAAGCAGAAGAAGTAGAAGAAGGAGAAGGAGAAGGTGAAGTCAGGAGGGTGAATCAGAAGATGTAGAAGAAGGAGAAGGAGAAGGTGAAGTCAGGAGGGTGAATCAGAAGAAGCAGAAGAAGGAGAAGGAGAAGGTGAAGTCTGGAGGGTGAATCAGAAGAAGTAGAAGAAGGAGAAGGAGAAGGTGAAGTCTGGAGGGTGAATCAGAAGAAGCAGAAGAAGGAGAAGGAGAAGGTGAAGTCTGGAGGGTGAATCAGAAGAAGCAGAAGAAGGAGAAGGAGAAGGTGAAGTCTGGAGGGTGAATCAGAAGAAGCAGAAGAAGGAGAAGGAGAAGATGAAGTCTGGAGGTTGAATCAGAAGAAGTAGGCGAAGGAGAAGGAGAAGGTGTAGTCTGGAGGGTGAATCAGAAGAAGTAGACGAAGGAGAAGGAGAAGGTGAAGTCTGGAGGGTGAATCAGAAGAAGCAGAAGAAGGAGATGGAGAAGGTGAAGTCTGGAGGGTGAATCAGAAGAAGTAGAAGAAGGAGAAGGAGAAGGTGAAGTCTGGAGGGTGAATCAGAAGAAGCAGAAGAAGGAGAAGGAGAAGGTGAAGTCTGGAGGGTGAATCAGAAGTAGTAGAAAAAGGAGAAGGAGAAGGTGAAGTCTGGAGGGTGAATCAGAAGAAACAGAAGAAGGAGAAGGAGAAGGTGAAGTCTGGAGGGTGAATCAGAAGAAGTAGAAGAAGGAGAAGGAGAAGGTGTAGTCTGGAGGGTGAATCAGAAGAAGTAGACGAAGGAGAAGGAGAAGGTGAAGTCTGGAGGGTGAATCAGAAGAAGCAGAAGAAGGAGATGGAGCAGGTGAAGTCTGGAGGGTGAATCAGAAGAAGTACAAGAAGGAGAAGGAGAAGGTGAAGTCTGGAGGGTGAATCAGAAGAAGCAGAAGAAGGAGAAGGAGAAGGTGAAGTCTGGAGGGTGAATCAGAAGAAGCAGAAGAAGGAGAAGGAGAAGGTGAAGTCTGGAGGGTGATTCAGAAGAAGCAGAATAAGGAGAAGGAGAAGGTGAAGTCTGGAGGGTGAATCAGAAGAAGCAGAAGAAGGAGAAGGAGAAGGTGAAGTCTGGAGGGTGAATCAGAAGAAGTAGAAGAAGGAGAAGGAGAAGGTGAAGTCTGGAGGGTGAATCAGAAGAAGTAGAAGAAGGAGAAGGAGAAGGTGAAGTCTGGAGGGTGAATCAGAAGAAGTAGAAGAAGGAGAAGGAGAAGCTGAAGTCTGGAGGGTGAAGCAGAAGAAGTAGAAGAAGGACAAGGAGAAGGTGAAGTCAGGAGGGTGAATCAGAAGATGTAGAAGAAGGAGAAGGAGAAGGTGAAGTCAGGAGGGTGAATCAGAAGAAGCAGAAGAAGGAGAAGGAGAAGGTGAAGTCTGGAGGGTGAATCAGAAGAATCAGAAGAAGGAGAAGGAGAAGGTGAAGTCTGGAGGGTGAATCAAAAGAAGCAGAAGAAAGAGAAGGAGAAGGTGAAGTCTGGAGGGTGAATCAGAAGAAGTAGAAGAAGGAGAAGGAGAAGCTGAAGTCTGGAGGGTGAATCAGAAGAAGCAGAAGAAGGAGAAGGAGAAGGTGAAGTCTGGAGGGTGAATCAGAAGAAGTAGACGAAGGAGAAGGAGAAGGTGAAGTCTGGAGGGTGAATCAGAAGAAGCAGAAGAAGGAGATGGAGAAGGTGAAGTCTGGAGGATGAATCAGAAGAAGTAGAAGAAGGAAAAGGAGAAGGTGAAGTCTGGAGGGTGAATCAGAAGAAGCAGAAGAAGGAGAAGGAGAAGGTGAAGTCTGGAGGGTGAATCAGAAGAAGCAGAAGAAGGAGAAGGAGAAGGTGAAGTCTGGAGGGTGATTCAGAAGAAGCAGAATAAGGAGAAGGAGAAGATGAAGTCTGGAGGGTGAATCAGAAGAAGTAGAAGAAGGAGAAGGAGAAGGTGAAGTCTGGAGGGTGAAGCAGAAGAAGTAGAAGAAGGAGAAGGAGAAGGTGAAGTCAGGAGGGTGAATCAGAAGATGTAGAAGAAGGAGAAGGAGAAGGTGAAGTCAGGAGGGTGAATCAGAAGAAGCAGAAGAAGGAGAAGGAGAAGGTGAAGTCTGGAGGGTGAATCAGAAGAAGTAGAAGAAGGAGAAGGAGAAGGTGAAGTCTGGAGGGTGAATCAGAAGAAGCAGAAGAAGGAGAAGGAGAAGGTGAAGTCTGGAGGGTGAATCAGAAGAAGCAGAAGAAGGAGAAGGAGAAGGTGAAGTCTGGAGGGTGAATCAGAAGACGCAGAATAAGGAGAAGGAGAAGGTGAAGTCTGGAGGGTGAATCAGAAGAAGTAGAAGAAGGAGAAGGAGAAGGTGTAGTCTGGAGGGTGAAGCAGAAGAAGTAGAAGAAGGAGAAGGAGAAGGTGAAGTCAGGAGGGAGAATCAGAAGAAGCAGAAGAAGGAGAAGGAGAAGGTGAAGTCTGGAGGGTGAATCAGAAGAAGTAGAAGAAGGAGAAGGAGAAGGTGAAGTCTGGAGGGTGAATCAGAAGAAGCAGAAGAAGGAGAAGGAGAAGGTGAAGTCTGGAGGGTGAATCAGAAGAAGCAGAAGAAGGAGAAGGAGAAGGTGAAGTCTGCAGGGTGAATCAGAAGAAGCAGAAGAAGGAGAAGGAGAAGGTGAAGTCTGGAGGGTGAATCAGAAGAAGCAGAATAAGGAGAAGGAGAAGGTGAAGTCTGGAGGGTGAATCAGAAGAAGCAGAAGAAGGAGAAGGAGAAGGTGAAGTCTGGAGGGTGAATCAGAAGGAGTAGAAGAAGGAGAAGGAGAAGGTGAAGTCTGGGGGGTGAATCAGAAGAAGCAGAAGAAGGAGAAGGAGAAGGTGAAGTCTGGAGGGTGAATCAGAAGAAGCAGAAGAAGGAGAAGGAGAAGGGGAAGTCTGGAGGGTGAATCAGAAGAAGCAGAATAAGGAGAAGGAGAAGGTGAAGTCTGGAGGGTGAATCAGAAGAAGCAGAAGAAGGAGAAGGAGAAGGTGAAGTCTGGAGGGTGAATCAGAAGAAGTAGAAGTAGGAGAAGGAGAAGGTGAAGTCTGGAGGGTGAAGCAGAAGAAGTAGAAGAAGGAGAAGGAGAAGGTGAAGTCAGGAGGGTGAATCAGAAGAAGTAGAAGAAGGAGAAGGAGAAGGTGAAGTCAGGAGGGTGAATCAGAAGAAGCAGAAGAAGGAGAAGGAGAAGGTGAAGTCTGGAGGGTGAATCAGAAGAATCAGAAGAAGGAGAAGGAGAAGGTGAAGTCTGAAGGGTGAATCAGAAGAAGCAGAAGAAAGAGAAGAAGAAGGTGAAGTCTGGAGGGTGAAGCAGAAGAAACAGAAGAAGGAGAAGGAGAAGGTGAAGACTGGAGGGTGAATCTGAAGAAGTATAAGAAGGAGAAGGAGAAGGTGAAGTCTGGAGGGTGAATCAGAAGAAGCAGAAGAAGGAGAAGGAGAAGGTGAAGTCTGGAGGGTGAATCAGAAGAAGCAGAAGAAAGAGAAGGAGAAGATGAAGTCTGGAGGGTGAATCAGAAGAAGCAGAAGAAGGAGAAGGAGAAGGTGAAGTCTGGAGGGTGAATCAGAAGAAGCAGAAGAAGGAGAAGGAGAAGGTGAAGTCAGGAGGGTGAATCAGAAGAAGCAGAAGAAGGAGAAGGAGAAGGTGTAGTTGGGAGGGTGAATCAGAAGAAGCAGAAGAAGGAGAAGGAGCAGGTGAAGTCAGGGGGGTGAAGCAGAAGAAGTAGAAGAAGGAGAAGGAGAAGGTGAAGTCAGGACGGTGAAGCAGAAGAAGCAGAAGAAGGAGAAGGAGAAGGTGTAGTCTGGAGGGCGCAGCAGAAGAAGCAGAAGAAGGAGAAGGAGAATCTGAAGTCTGGAGGGTGAAGCAGAAGAAGCAGAAGAAGGAGAAGGAGAAGGTGAAGTCTGGAGGGTGAATCAGAAGAAGCAGAAGAAGGAGAAGGAGAAGCTGAAGTCAGCAGAGTGAAGCAGAAGAAGCAGAAGATGGAGAAGGAGAAGGTGAAGTCTGGAGGGCGAAGCAGAAGAAGCAGAAGAAGGAGAAGGAGAAGGTGAAGTCTGGAGGGTGAAGCAGAAGAAGCAGAAGAAGGAGAAGGAGAAGGTGGAGTCTGGAGGGTGAATCAGAAGAAGTAGAAGAAGGAGAAGGAGAAGGTGAAGTCAGGAGGGTGAAGCAGAAGAAGCAGAAGAATGAGAAGGAGAAGGTGAAGTCTGGAGGGTGAAGCAGAAGAAGCAGAAGAAGGAGCAGGAGAAGGTGAAGTCTGGAGGGTGAAGCAGAAGAAGCAGAAGAAGGAGAAGGAGAAGGTGAAGTCAGGAGGGTGTATCAGAAGAATTAGAAGAAGGAGAAGGAGAAGGTGAAGTCTGGAGGGTGAATCAGAAGAAGCAGAAGAAGGAGAAGGAGAAGGTGAAGTCTGGAGGGTGAATCAGAAGAAGCAGAAGAAGGAGAAGGAGAAGATGAAGTCTGGAGGGTGAATCAGAAGAAGTAGAAGAAGGAGAAGGAGAAGGTGAGGTCTGGAGGGTCAATCAGAAGAAGCAGAAGAAGGAGAAGGAGAAGGTGAAGTCAGGAGGGTGAAGCAGAAGAGGCAGAAGAAGGAGAAGGAGAAGGTGAAGTCAGGAGGGTGAATCGGAAGAAGTAGAAGAAGGAGAAGGAGAAGGTGAAGTCTGGAGGGTGAATCAGAAGAAGTAGAAGAAGGAGAAGGAGAAGGTGAAGTCTGGAGGGTGAAGCAGAAGAAGTAGAAGAAGGAGAAGGAGAAGGTGAAGTCTGGAGGGTGAATCAGAAGAAGCAGAAGAAAGAGAAGGAGAAGATGAAGTCTGGAGGGTGAATCAGAAGAAGCAGAAGAAGGAGAAGGAGAAGGTGAAGTCTGGAGGGTGAATCAGAAGAAGCAGAAGAAGGAGAAGGAGAAGGTGAAGTCAGGAGGGTGAATCAGAAGAAGCAGAAGAAGGAGAAGGAGAAGGTGTAGTTGGGAGGGTGAATCAGAAGAAGCAGAAGAAGGAGAAGGAGCAGGTGAAGTCAGGGGGGTGAAGCAGAAGAAGTAGAAGAAGGAGAAGGAGAAGGTGAAGTCAGGACGGTGAAGCAGAAGAAGCAGAAGAAGGAGAAGGAGAAGGTGTAGTCTGGAGGGCGCAGCAGAAGAAGCAGAAGAAGGAGAAGGAGAATCTGAAGTCTGGAGGGTGAAGCAGAAGAAGCAGAAGAAGGAGAAGGAGAAGGTAAAGTCTGGAGGGTGAATCAGAAGAAGCAGAAGAAGGAGAAGGAGAAGCTGAAGTCAGCAGAGTGAAGCAGAAGAAGCAGAAGATGGAGAAGGAGAAGGTGAAGTCTGGAGGGCGAAGCAGAAGAAGCAGAAGAAGGAGAAGGAGAAGGTGAAGTCTGGAGGGTGAAGCAGAAGAAGCAGAAGAAGGAGAAGGAGAAGGTGGAGTCTGGAGGGTGAATCAGAAGAAGTAGAAGAAGGAGAAGGAGAAGGTGAAGTCAGGAGGGTGAAGCAGAAGAAGCAGAAGAATGAGAAGGAGAAGGTGAAGTCTGGAGGGTGAAGCAGAAGAAGCAGAAGAAGGAGCAGGAGAAGGTGAAGTCTGGAGGGTGAAGCAGAAGAAGCAGAAGAAGGAGAAGGAGAAGGTGAAGTCAGGAGGGTGAATCAGAAGAATTAGAAGAAGGAGAAGGAGAAGGTGAAGTCTGGAGGGTGAATCAGAAGAAGCAGAAGAAGGAGAAGGAGAAGGTGAAGTCTGGAGGGTGAATCAGAAGAAGCAGAAGAAGGAGAAGGAGAAGATGAAGTCTGGAGGGTGAATCAGAAGAAGTAGAAGAAGGAGAAGGAGAAGGTGAGGTCTGGAGGGTCAATCAGAAGAAGCAGAAGAAGGAGAAGGAGAAGGTGAAGTCTGGAGGGTGAATCAGAAGAAGCAGAAGAAGGACAAGGAGAAGGTGAAGTCAGGAGGGTGAATCAGAAGAAGCAGAAGAAGGAGAAGGAGAAGGTAAAGTTAGGAGGGTGAATCAGAAGAAGCAGAAGAAGGAGAAGGAGCAGGTGAAGTCAGGGGGGTGAAGCAGAAGAAGTAGAAGAAGGAGAAGGAGAAGGTGAAGTCAGGAGGGTGAAGCAGAAGAAGCAGAAGAAGGAGAAGGAGAAGGTGAAGTCTGGAGGGCGCAGGAGAAGAAGCAGAAGAAGGAGAAGGAGAAGGTGAAGTCTGGAGGGTGAAGCAGAAGAAGCAGAAGAAGGAGAAGGAGAAGGTGAAGTCTGGAGGGTGAATCAGAAGAAGTAGAAGAAGGTGAAGGAGAAGGTGAAGTCAGGAGAGTGAAGCAGACGAAGCAGAAGAAGGAGAAGGAGAAGGTGAAGTCTAGAGGGTGAAGCAGAAGAATCAGAAGAAGGAGAAGGAGAAGGTGAAGTCTGGAGGGTGAATCAGAAGAAGCAGAAGAAGGACAAGGAGAAGGTGAAGTCAGGAGGGTGAATCAGAAGAAGCAGAAGAAGGAGAAGGAGAAGGTAAAGTTAGGAGGGTGAATCAGAAGAAGCAGAAGAAGGAGAAGGAGCAGGTGAAGTCAGGGGGGTGAAGCAGAAGAAGTAGAAGAAGGAGAAGGAGAAGGTGAAGTCAGGAGGGTGAAGCAGAAGAAGCAGAAGAAGGAGAAGGAGAAGGTGAAGTCTGGAGGGCGCAGGAGAAGAAGCAGAAGAAGGAGAAGGAGAAGGTGAAGTCTGGAGGGTGAAGCAGAAGAAGCAGAAGAAGGAGAAGGAGAAGGTGAAGTCTGGAGGGTGAATCAGAAGAAGTAGAAGAAGGTGAAGAGAAGGTGAAGTCAGGAGAGTGAAGCAGACGAAGCAGAAGAAGGAGAAGGAGAAGGTGAAGTCTAGAGGGTGAAGCAGAAGAATCAGAAGAAGGAGAAGGAGAAGGTGAAGTCTGGAGGGTGAATCAGAAGAAGCAGAAGAAAGAGAAGGAGAAGGTGAAGTCTGGAGGGTGAATCAGAAGAAGTAGAAGAAGGAGAAGGAGAAGGTGAAGTCTGGAGGGTGAATCAGAAGAAGCAGAAGAAGGAGAAGGAGAAGGTGAAGTCTGGAGGGTGAATCAGAAGAAGTAGACGAAGGAGAAGGAGAAGGTGAAGTCTGGAGGGTGAATCAGAAGAAGTAGAAGAAGGAGAAGGAGAAGGTGAAGTCTGGAGGGTGAATCAGAAGAAGCAGAAGAAGGAGAAGGAGATGGTGAAGTCTGGAGGGTGAATCAGAAGAAGCAGAAGAAGGAGAAGGTGAAGTCTGGAGGGTGATTCAGAAGAAGCAGAATAAGGAGAAGGAGAAGGTGAAGTCTGGAGGGTGAAACAGAAGAAGCAGAAGAAGGAGAAGGAGAAGGTGAAGTCTGGAGGGTGAATCAGAAGAAGTAGAAGAAGGAGAGGGAGAAGGTGAAGTCTGGAGGGTGAATCAGAAGAAGCAGAAGAAGGAGAAGGAGAAGGTGAAGTCTGGAGGGTGAATCAGAAGAAGCAGAAGAAGGAGAAGGAGAAGGTGAAGTCTGGAGGGTGAATCAGAAGAAGCAGAATAAGGAGAAGGAGAAGGTGAAGTCTGGAGGGTGAATCAGAAGAAGCAGAAGAAGGAGAAGGAGAAGGTGAAGTCTGGAGGGTGAATCAGAAGAAGTAGAAGAAGGAGAAGGAGAAGGTGTAGTCTGGAGGGTGAAGCAGAAGAAGTAGAAGAAGGAGAAGGAGAAGGTGAAGTCTGGAGGGTGAATCAGAAGAAGCAGAAAAAGGAGAAGGAGAAGGTGAAGTCTGGAGGGTGAATCAGAAGAAGTAGAAGAAGGAGAAGGAGAAGGTGAAGTCTGGACGGTGAATCAGAAGAAGCAGAAGAAGGAGAAGGAGAAGGTGAAGTCTGGAGGGTGAATCAGAAGAAGCAGAAGAAGGAGAAGGAGAAGGTGAAGTCTGCAGGGTGAATCAGAAGAAGCAGAAGAAGGAGAAGGAGAAGGTGAAGTCTGGAGGGTGAATCAGAAGAAGCAGAATAAGGAGAAGGAGAAGGTGAAGTCTGGAGGGTGAATCAGAAGAAGCAGAAGAAGGAGAAGGAGAAGGTGAAGTCTGGAGGGTGAATCAGAAGGAGTAGAAGAAGGAGAAGGAGAAGGTGAAGTCTGGAGGGTGAATCAGAAGAAGCAGAAGAAGGAGAAGCAGAAGGTGAAGTCTGGAGGGTGAATCAGAAGAAGCAGAAAAAGGAGAAGGAGAAGGTGAAGTCTGGAGGGTGAATCAGAAGAAGCAGAAGAAGGAGAAGGAGAAGGTGAAGTCTGGAGGGTGAATCAGAAGAAGCAGAATAAGGAGAAGGAGAAGGTGAAGTCTGGAGGGTGAATCAGAAGAAGCAGAAGAAGGAGAAGGAGAAGGTGAAGTCTGGAGGGTGAATCAGAAGAAGTAGAAGAAGGAGAAGGAGAAGGTGAAGTCTGGAGGGTGAAGCAGAAGAAGCAGAAGAAGGAGAAGGAGAAGGTGAAGTCAGGAGGGTGAATCAGAAGAAGTAGAAGAAGGAGAAGGAGAAGGTGAAGTCAGGTGGGTGAATCAGAAGAAGCAGAAGAAGGAGAAGGAGAAGGTGAAGTCTGGAGGGTGAATCAGAAGAATCAGAAGAAGGAGAAGGAGAAGGTGAAGTCTGGAGGGTGAATCAGAAGAAGCAGAAGAAAGAGAAGAAGAAGGTGAAGTCTGGAGGGTGAAGCAGAAGAAACAGAAGAAGGAGAAGGAGAAGGTGAAGACTGGAGGGTGAATCTGAAGAAGTATAAGAAGGAGAAGGAGAAGGTGAAGTCTGGAGGGTGAATCAGAAGAAGTAGAAGAAGGAGAAGGAGAAGGTGAAGTCTGGAGGGTGAATCAGAAGAAGCAGAAGAAGGAGAAGGAGAAGGTGAAGTCTGGAGGGTGAATCAGAAGAAGCAGAAGAAGGAGAAGGAGAAGATGAAGTCTGGAGGGTGAATCAGAAGAAGCAGAAGAAGGAGAAGGAGAAGGTGAAGTCTGGAGGGTGAATCAGAAGAAGCAGAAGAAGGAGAAGGAGAAGGTGAAGTCTGGAGGGTGAATCAGAAGAAGCAGAAGAAGGAGAAGGAGAAGGTGAAGTCAGGAGGGTGAATCAGAAGAAGCAGAAGAAGGAGAAGGAGAAGGTGTAGTTAGGAGGGTGAATCAGAAGAAGCAGAAGAAGGAGAAGGAGCAGGTGAAGTCAGGGGGGTGAAGCAGAAGAAGTAGAAGAAGGAGAAGGAGAAGGTGAAGTCAGGACGGTGAAGCAGAAGAAGCAGAAGAAGGAGAAGGAGAAGGTGAAGTCTGGAGGGCGCAGCAGAAGAAGCAGAAGAAGGAGAAGGAGAAGCTGAAGTCTGGAGGGTGAAGCAGAAGAAGCAGAAGAAGGAGAAGGAGAAGGTGAAGTCTGGAGGGTGAATCAGAAGAATCAAAAGAAGGAGAAGGAGAAGGTGAAGTCTGGAGGGTGAATCAGAAGAAGCAGAAGAAAGAGAAGGAGAAGGTGAAGTCTGGAGGGTGTAGCAGAAGAAACAGAAGAAGGAGAAGGAGAAGGTGAAGACTGGAGGGTGAATCTGAAGAAGTAGAAGAAGGAGAAGGAGAAGGTGAAGTCTGGAGGGTGAATCAGAAGAAGTAGAAGAAGGAGAAGGAGAAGGTGAAGTCTGGAGGGTGAATCAGAAGAAGCAGAAGAAGGAGAAGGAGAAGGTGAAGTCTGCAGGGTGAATCAGAAGAAGCAGAAGAAGGAGAAGGAGAAGATGAAGTCTGGAGGGTGAATCAGAAGAAGAAGAAGAAGGAGAAGGAGAAGGTGAAGTCTGGAGGGTGAATCAGAAGAAGCAGAAGAAGGAGAAGGAGAAGGTGAAGTTTGGAGGGTGAATCAGAAGAATCAGAAGAAGGAGAAGGAGAAGGTGAAGTCTGGAGGGTGAATCAGAAGAAGCAGAAGAAAGAGAAGGAGAAGGTGAAGTCTGGAGGGTGAAGCAGAAGAAACAGAAGAAGGAGAAGGAGAAGGTGAAGACTGGAGGGTGAATCTGAAGAAGTAGAAGAAGGAGAAGGAGAAGGGGAAGGCTGGAGGGTGAATCAGAAGAAGTAGAAGAAGGAGAAGGAGAAGGTGAAGTTTGGAGGGTGAATCAGAAGAAGCAGAAGAAGGAGAAGGAGAAGGTGAAGTCTGGAGGGTGAAACAGAAGAAGCAGAAGAAGGAGAAGGAGAAGGAGAAGTCTGGAGGGTGAATCAGAAGAAGCAGAAGAAGGAGAAGGAGAAGGTGAAGTCAGGAGGGTGAATCAGAAGAAGCAGAAGAAGGAGAAGGAGAAGGTGAAGTTAGGAGGGTGAATCAGAAGAAGCAGAAGAAGGAGAAGGAGCAGGTGAAGTCAGGGGGGTGAAGCAGAAGAAGTAGAAGAAGGAGAAGGAGAAGGTGAAGTCAGGACGGTGAAGCAGAAGAAGCAGAAGAAGGAGAAGGAGAAGGTGAAGTCTGGAGGGCGGAGCAGAAGAAGCAGAAGAAGGAGAAGGAGAAGCTGAAGTCTGGAGGGTGAAGCAGAAGAAGCAGAAGAAGGAGAAGGAGAAGGTGAAGTCTGGAGGGTGAATCAGAAGAAGTAGAAGAAGGAGAAGGAGAAGGTGAAGTCAGGAGAGTGAAGCAGAAGAAGCAGAAGATGGAGAAGGAGAAGGTGAAGTCTGGAGGGCGAAGCAGAAGAAGCAGAAGAAGGAGAAGGAGAAGGTGAAGTCTGGAGGGTGAAGCAGAAGAAGCAGAAGAAGGAGAAGGAGAAGGTGAAGTCTGGAGGGTGAATCAGAAGAAGTAGAAGGAGGAGAAGGAGAAGGTGAAGTCAGGAGGGTGAAGCAGAAGAAGCAGAAGAAGGAGAAGGAGAAGGTGAAGTCTGGAGGGTGAAGCAGAAGAAGCAGAAGAAGGAGCAGGAGAAGGTGAAGTCTGGAGGGTGAAGCAGAAGAAGCAGAAGAAGGAGAAGGAGAAGTTGAAGTCAGGAGGGTGAATCAGAAGAAGTAGAAGAAGGAGAAGGAGAAGGTGAAGTCTGGAGTGTGAATCAGAAGAAGCAGAAGAAGGAGAAGGAGAAGGTGAAGTCTGGAGGGTGAATCAGAAGAAGCAGAAGAAGGAGAAGGAGAAGATGAAGTCTGGAGTGTGAATCAGAAGAAGTAGAAGAAGGAGAAGGAGAAGGTGAGGTCTGGAGGGTCAATCAGAAGAAGCAGAAGAAGGAGAAGGAGAAGGTGAAGTCTGGAGGGTGAATCAGAAGAAGCAGAAGAAGGAGAAGGTGAAGGTGAAGTCTGGAGGGTGAATTAGAAGAAGCAGAAGAAGGAGAAGGAGAAGGTGAAGTCAGGAGGGTGAATCAGAAGAAGCAGAAGAAGGAGAAGGAGAAGGTAAAGTTAGGAGGGTGAATCAGAAGAAGCAGAAGAAGGAGAAGGAGCAGGTGAAGTCAGGGGGGTGAAACAGAAGAAGTAGAAGAAGGAGAAGGAGAAGGTGAAGTCAGGAGGGTGAAGCAGAAGAAGCAGAAGAAGGAGAAGGAGAAGGTGAAGTCTGGAGGGCGCAGCAGAAGAAGCAGAAGAAGGAGAAGGAGAAGGTGAAGTCTGGAGGGTGAAGCAGAAGAAGCAGAAGAAGGAGAAGGAGAAGGTGAAGTCTGGAGGGTGAATCAGAAGAAGTAGAAGAAGGAGAAGGAGAAGGTGAAGTCAGGAGAGTGAAGCAGAAGAAGCAGAAGGAGGAGAAGGAGAAGGTGAAGTCTGGAAGGTGAAGCAGAAGAAGCAGAAGAAGGAGAAAGAGAAGTTGATGTCTGGAGGGCGAATCAGAAGAAGCAGAAGAAGGAGAAGGAGAAGGTGAAGTCTGGAGGGTGAATCAGAAGAAGTAGAAGAAGGAGAAGGAGAAGGTGAAGTCAGGAGGGTGAATCAGAAGAAGTAGAAGAAGGAGAAGGAGAAGGTGAAGTCTGGAGGGTGAAGCAGAAGAAGTAGAAGAAGGAGAAGGAGAAGGTGAAGTCAGGAGGGTGAATCAGAAGATTTAGAAGAAGGAGAAGGAGAAGGTGAAGTCAGGAGGGTGAATCAGAAGAAGCAGAAGAAGGAGAAGGAGAAGGTGAAGTCTGGAGGGTGAATCAGAAGAAGTAGAAGAAGGAGAAGGAGAAGGTGAAGTCAGGAGGGTGAATCAGAAGAAGCAGTAGAAGGAGAAGGAGAAGGTGAAGTCTGGAGGGTGAATCAGAAGAATCAGAAGAAGGAGAAGGAGAAGGTGAAGTCTGGAGGGTGAATCAGAAGAAGCAGAAGAAAGAGAAGGAGAAGGTGAAGTCTGGAGGGTGAAGCAGAAGAAACAGAAGAAGGAGAAGGAGAAGGTGAAGACTGGAGGGTGAATCTGAAGAAGTAGAAGAAGGAGAAGGAGAAGGTGAAGTCTGGAGGGTGAATCAGAAGAAGTAGAAGAAGGAGAAGGAGAAGGTGAAGTCTGGAGGGTGAATCAGAAGAAGCAGAAGAAGGAGAAGGAGAAGGTGAAGTCTGCAGGGTGAATCAGAAGAAGCAGAAGAAGGAGAAGGAGAAGATGAAGTCTGGAGGGTGAATCAGAAGAAGAAGAAGAAGGAGAAGGAGAAGGTGAAGTCTGGAGGGTGAATCAGAAGAAGCAGAAGAAGGAGAAGGAGAAGGTGAAGTTTGGAGGGTGAATCAGAAGAATCAGAAGAAGGAGAAGGAGAAGGTGAAGTCTGGAGGGTGAATCAGAAGAAGCAGAAGAAAGAGAAGGAGAAGGTGAAGTCTGGAGGGTGAAGCAGAAGAAACAGAAGAAGGAGAAGGAGAAGGTGAAGACTGGAGGGTGAATCTGAAGAAGTAGAAGAAGGAGAAGGAGAAGGGGAAGACTGGAGGGTGAATCAGAAGAAGTAGAAGAAGGAGAAGGAGAAGCTGAAGTTTGGAGGGTGAATCAGAAGAAGCAGAAGAAGGAGAAGGAGAAGGTGAAGTCTGGAGGGTGAATCAGAAGAAGCAGAAGAAGGAGAAGGAGAAGGTGAAGTCTGGAGGGTGAAACAGAAGAAGCAGAAGAAGGAGAAGGAGAAGGAGAAGTCTGGAGGGTGAATCAGAAGAAGCAGAAGAAGGAGAAGGAGAAGGTGAAGTCAGGAGGGTGAATCAGAAGAAGCAGAAGAAGGAGAAGGAGAAGGTGAAGTTAGGAGGGTGAATCAGAAGAAGCAGAAGAAGGAGAAGGAGCAGGTGAAGTCAGGGGGTGAAGCAGAAGAAGTAGAAGAAGGAGAAGGAGAAGGTGAAGTCAGGACGGTGAAGCAGAAGAAGCAGAAGAAGGAGAAGGAGAAGGTGAAGTCTGGAGGGCGCAGCAGAAGAAGCAGAAGAAGGAGAAGGAGAAGCTGAAGTCTGGAGGGTGAAGCAGAAGAAGCAGAAGAAGGAGAAGGAGAAGGTGAAGTCTGGAGGGTGAATCAGAAGAAGTAGAAGAAGGAGAAGGAGAAGGTGAAGTCAGGAGAGTGAAGCAGAAGAAGCAGAAGATGGAGAAGGAGAAGGTGAAGTCTGGAGGGCGAAGCAGAAGAAGCAGAAGAAGGAGAAGGAGAAGGTGAAGTCTGGAGGGTGAAGCAGAAGAAGCAGAAGAAGGAGAAGGAGAAGGTGAAGTCTGGAGGGTGAATCAGAAGAAGTAGAAGGAGGAGAAGGAGAAGGTGAAGTCAGGAGGGTGAAGCAGAAGAAGCAGAAGAAGGAGAAGGAGAAGGTGAAGTCTGGAGGGTGAAGCAGAAGAAGCAGAAGAAGGAGCAGGAGAAGGTGAAGTCTGGAGGGTGAAGCAGAAGAAGCAGAAGAAGGAGAAGGAGAAGGTGAAGTCAGGAGGGTGAATCAGAAGAAGTAGAAGAAGGAGAAAGAGAAGGTGAAGTCTGGAGTGTGAATCAGAAGAAGCAGAAGAAGGAGAAGGAGAAGGTGAAGTCTGGAGGGTGAATCAGAAGAAGTAGACGAAGGAGAAGGAGAAGGTGAAGTCTGGAGGGTGAATCAGAAGAAGTAGAAGAAGGAGAAGGAGAAGGTGAAGTCTGGAGGGTGAATCAGAAGAAGCAGAAGAAGGAGAAGGAGATGGTGAAGTCTGGAGGGTGAATCAGAAGAAGCAGAAGAAGGAGAAGGTGAAGTCTGGAGGGTGATTCAGAAGAAGCAGAATAAGGAGAAGGAGAAGGTGAAGTCTGGAGGGTGAAACGGAAGAAGCAGAAGAAGGAGAAGGAGAAGGTGAAGTCTGGAGGGTGAATCAGAAGAAGTAGAAGAAGGAGAGGGAGAAGGTGAAGTCTGGAGGGTGAATCAGAAGAAGCAGAAGAAGGAGAAGGAGAAGGTGAAGTCTGGAGGGTGAATCAGAAGAAGCAGAAGAAGGAGAAGGAGAAGGTGAAGTCTGGAGGGTGAATCAGAAGAAGCAGAATAAGGAGAAGGAGAAGGTGAAGTCTGGAGGGTGAATCAGAAGAAGCAGAAGAAGGAGAAGGAGAAGGTGAAGTCTGGAGGGTGAATCAGAAGAAGTAGAAGAAGGAGAAGGAGAAGGTGTAGTCTGGAGGGTGAAGCAGAAGAAGTAGAAGAAGGAGAAGGAGAAGGTGAAGTCTGGAGGGTGAATCAGAAGAAGCAGAAAAAGGAGAAGGAGAAGGTGAAGTCTGGAGGGTGAATCAGAAGAAGTAGAAGAAGGAGAAGGAGAAGGTGAAGTCTGGACGGTGAATCAGAAGAAGCAGAAGAAGGAGAAGGAGAAGGTGAAGTCTGGAGGGTGAATCAGAAGAAGCAGAAGAAGGAGAAGGAGAAGGTGAAGTCTGCAGGGTGAATCAGAAGAAGCAGAAGAAGGAGAAGGAGAAGGTGAAGTCTGGAGGGTGAATCAGAAGAAGCAGAATAAGGAGAAGGAGAAGGTGAAGTCTGGAGGGTGAATCAGAAGAAGCAGAAGAAGGAGAAGGAGAAGGTGAAGTCTGGAGGGTGAATCAGAAGGAGTAGAAGAAGGAGAATGAGAAGGTGAAGTCTGGAGGGTGAATCAGAAGAAGCAGAAGAAGGAGAAGCAGAAGGTGAAGTCTGGAGGGTGAATCAGAAGAAGCAGAAGAAGGAGAAGGAGAAGGTGAAGTCTGGAGGGTGAATCAGAAGAAGCAGAAGAAGGAGAAGGAGAAGGTGAAGTCTGGAGGGTGAATCAGAAGAAGCAGAATAAGGAGAAGGAGAAGGTGAAGTCTGGAGGGTGAATCAGAAGAAGCAGAAGAAGGAGAAGGAGAAGGTGAAGTCTGGAGGGTGAATCAGAAGAAGTAGAAGAAGGAGAAGGAGAAGGTGAAGTCTGGAGGGTGAAGCAGAAGAAGCAGAAGAAGGAGAAGGAGAAGGTGAAGTCAGGAGGGTGAATCAGAAGAAGTAGAAGAAGGAGAAGGAGAAGGTGAAGTCAGGTGGGTGAATCAGAAGAAGCAGAAGAAGGAGAAGGAGAAGGTGAAGTCTGGAGGGTGAATCAGAAGAATCAGAAGAAGGAGAAGGAGAAGGTGAAGTCTGGAGGGTGAATCAGAAGAAGCAGAAGAAAGAGAAGAAGAAGGTGAAGTCTGGAGGGTGAAGCAGAAGAAACAGAAGAAGGAGAAGGAGAAGGTGAAGACTGGAGGGTGAATCTGAAGAAGTATAAGAAGGAGAAGGAGAAGGTGAAGTCTGGAGGGTGAATCAGAAGAAGTAGAAGAAGGAGAAGGAGAAGGTGAAGTCTGGAGGGTGAATCAGAAGAAGCAGAAGAAGGAGAAGGAGAAGGTGAAGTCTGGAGGGTGAATCAGAAGAAGCAGAAGAAGGAGAAGGAGAAGATGAAGTCTGGAGGGTGAATCAGAAGAAGCAGAAGAAGGAGAAGGAGAAGGTGAAGTCTGGAGGGTGAATCAGAAGAAGCAGAAGAAGGAGAAGGAGAAGGTGAAGTCTGGAGGGTGAATCAGAAGAAGCAGAAGAAGGAGAAGGAGAAGGTGAAGTCAGGAGGGTGAATCAGAAGAAGCAGAAGAAGGAGAAGGAGAAGGTGTAGTTAGGAGGGTGAATCAGAAGAAGCAGAAGAAGGAGAAGGAGCAGGTGAAGTCAGGGGGGTGAAGCAGAAGAAGTAGAAGAAGGAGAAGGAGAAGGTGAAGTCAGGACGGTGAAGCAGAAGAAGCAGAAGAAGGAGAAGGAGAAGGTGAAGTCTGGAGGGCGCAGCAGAAGAAGCAGAAGAAGGAGAAGGAGAAGCTGAAGTCTGGAGGGTGAAGCAGAAGAAGCAGAAGAAGGAGAAGGAGAAGGTGAAGTCTGGAGGGTGAATCAGAAGAAGTAGAAGAAGGAGAAGGAGAAGGTGAAGTCAGGAGAGTGAAGCAGAAGAAGCAGAAGATGGAGAAGGAGAAGGTGAAGTCTGGAGGGCGAAGCAGAAGAAGCAGAAGGAGGAGAAGGAGAAGGTGAAGTCTGGAGGGTGAAGCAGAAGAAGCAGAAGAAGGAGAAGGAGAAGGTGAAGTCTGGAGGGTGAATCAGAAGAAGTAGAAGAAGGAGAAGGAGAAGGTGAAGTCAGGAGGGTGAAGCAGAAGAAGCAGAAGAAGGAGAAGCAGAAGGTGAAGTCTGGAGGGTGAAGCAGAAGAAGCAGAAAAAGGAGCAGGAGAAGTTGAAGTCTGGAGGGTGAAGCAGAAGAAGCAGAAGAAGGAGAAGGAGAAGGTGAAGTCAGGATGGTGAATCAGAAGAAGTAGAAGAAGGAGAAGGAGAAGGTGAAGTCTGGAGGGTGAATCAGAAGAAGCAGAAGAAGGAGAAGGAGAAGGTGAAGTCTGGAGGGTGAATCAGAAGAAGCAGAAGAAGGAGAAGGAGAAGATGAAGTCTGGAGGGTGAATCAGAAGAAGTAGAAGAAGGAGAAGGAGAAGGTGAGGTCTGGAGGGTCAATCAGAAGAAGCAGAAGAAGGAGAAGGAGAAGGTCAAGTCTGGAGGGTGAATCAGAAGAAGCAGAAGAAGGACAAGGAGAAGGTGAAGTCTGGAGGGTGAATTAGAAGAAGCAGAAGAAGGAGAAGGAGAAGGTGAAGTCAGGAGGGTGAATCAGAAGAAGCAGAAGAAGGAGAAGGAGAAGGTAAAGTTAGGAGGGTGAATCAGAAGAAGCAGAAGAAGGAGAAGGAGCAGGTGAAGTCAGGGGGGTGAAGCAGAAGAAGTAGAAGAAGGAGAAGGAGAAGGTGAAGTCAGGAGGGTGAAGCAGAAGAAGCAGAAGAAGGAGAAGGAGAAGGTGAAGTCTGGAGGGCGCAGCAGAAGAAGCAGAAGAAGGAGAAGGAGAAGGTGAAGTCTGGAGGGTGAATCAGAAGAAGTAGAAGAAGGTGAAGGAGAAGGTGAAGTCAGGAGAGTGAAGCAGAAGAAGCAGAAGAAGGAGAAGGAGAAGGTGAAGTCTGGAGGGTGAAGCAGAAGAAGCAGAAGAAGGAGAAGGAGAAGGTGATGTCTGGAGGGCGAAGCAGAAGAAGCAGAAGAAGGAGAAGGAGAAGGTGAAGTCTGGAGGGTGAAGCAGAAGAAGCAGAAGAAGGAGAAGGAGAAGGTGAAGTCTGGAGGGTGAATCAGAAGAAGTAGAAGAAGGAGAAGGAGAAGGTGAAGTCAGGAGGGTGAAGCAGAAGAAGCAGAAGAAGGAGAAGGAGAAGGTGAAGTCAGGAGGGTGAATCGGAAGAAGTAGAAGAAGGAGAAGGAGAAGGTGAAGTCTGGAGGGTGAATCAGAAGAAGTAGAAGAAGGAGAAGGAGAAGGTGAAGTCTGGAGGGTGAATCAGAAGAAGTAGAAGAAGGAGAATGAGAAGGTGAAGTCTGGAGGGTGAATCAGAAGAAGCAGAAGAAGGAGAAGGAGAAGGTGAAGTCTGGAGGGAGAAGCAGAAGAAGTAGAAGAAGGAGAAGGAGAAGGTGAAGTCTGGAGGGTGAATCAGAAGAAGTAGAAGAAGGAGAAGGAGAAGGTGAAGTCTGGAGGGTGAATCAGAAGAAGTAGAAGAAGGAGAAGGAGAAGGTGAAGTCTGGAGGGTGAATCAGAAGAAACAGAAGAAGGAGAAGGAGAAGGTGAAGTCTGGAGGGTGAATCAGAAGAAGTAGAAGAAGGAGAAGGAGAAGGTGTAGTCCGGAGGGTGAATCAGTAGAAGTCGACGAAGGAGAAGGAGAAGGTGAAGTCTGGAGGGTGAATCAGAAGAAGCAGAAGAAGGAGAAGGAGAAAGTGAAGTCTGGAGGGTGAATCAGAAGAAGTAGAAGAAGGAGAAGGAGAAGGTGAAGTCTGGAGGGTGAATCAGAAGAAGCAGAAGAAGGAGAAGGAGAAGGTGAAGTCTGGAGGGTGAATCAGAAGAAGCAGAAGAAGGAGAAGGAGAAGGTGAAGTCTGGAGGGTGAAACAGAAGAAGCAGAATAAGGAGAAGGAGAAGGTGAAGTCAGGAGGGTGAATCAGAAGAAGCAGAAGAAGGAGAAGGAGAAGGTGAAGTAAGGAGGGTGAATCAGAAGAAGCAGAAGAAGGAGAAGGAGAAGGTGAAGTCTGGAGTGTGAAGCAGAAGAAGCAAAAGAAGGAGAAGGAGAAGGTGAAGTCTGGAGGGTGAATCAGAAGAAGTAGAAGAAGGAGAAGGAGAAGGTGAAGTCTGGAGGGTGAAGCAGAAGAAGTAGAAGAAGGAGAAGGAGAAGGTGAAGTCAGGAGGGTGAATCAGAAGAAGTAGAAGAAGGAGAAGGAGAAGGTGAAGTCAGGAGGGTGAATCAGAAGAAGCAGTAGAAGGAGAAGGAGAAGGTGAAGTCTGGAGGGTGAATCAGAAGAATCAGAAGAAGGAGAAGGAGAAGGTGAAGTCTGGAGGGTGAATCAGAAGAAGCAGAAGAAAGAGAAGGAGAAGGTGAAGTCTGGAGGGTGAAGCAGAAGAAACAGAAGAAGGGGAAGGAGAAGGTGAAGACTGGAGGGTGAATCTGAAGAAGTAGAAGAAGGAGAAGGAGAAGGTGAAGTCTGGAGGGTGAATCAGAAGAAGTAGAAGATGGAGAAGGAGAAGGTGAAGTCTGGAGGGTGTATCAGAAGAAGCAGAAGAAGGAGAAGGAGAAGGTGAAGTCTGCAGGGTGAATCAGAAGAAGCAGAAGAAGGAGAAGGAGAAGATGAAGTCTGGAGGGTGAATCAGAAGAAGCAGAAGAAGGAGAAGGAGAAGGTGAAGTCAGGAGGGTGAATCGGAAGAAGTAGAAGAAGGAGAAGGAGAAGGTGAAGTCTGGAGGGTGAATCAGAAGAAGTAGAAGAAGGAGAAGGAGAAGGTGAAGTCTGGAGGGTGAATCAGAAGAAGTAGAAGAAGGAGAATGAGAAGGTGAAGTCTGGAGGGTGAATCAGAAGAAGCAGAAGAAGGAGAAGGAGAAGGTGAAGTCTGGAGGGAGAAGCAGAAGAAGTAGAAGAAGGAGAAGGAGAAGGTGAAGTCTGGAGGGTGAATCAGAAGAAGTAGAAGAAGGAGAAGGAGAAGGTGAAGTCTGGAGGGTGAATCAGAAGAAGTAGAAGAAGGAGAAGGAGAAGGTGAAGTCTGGAGGGTGAATCAGAAGAAACAGAAGAAGGAGAAGGAGAAGGTGAAGTCTGGAGGGTGAATCAGAAGAAGTAGAAGAAGGAGAAGGAGAAGGTGTAGTCCGGAGGGTGAATCAGTAGAAGTCGACGAAGGAGAAGGAGAAGGTGAAGTCTGGAGGGTGAATCAGAAGAAGCAGAAGAAGGAGAAGGAGAAAGTGAAGTCTGGAGGGTGAATCAGAAGAAGTAGAAGAAGGAGAAGGAGAAGGTGAAGTCTGGAGGGTGAATCAGAAGAAGCAGAAGAAGGAGAAGGAGAAGGTGAAGTCTGGAGGGTGAATCAGAAGAAGCAGAAGAAGGAGAAGGAGAAGGTGAAGTCTGGAGGGTGAAACAGAAGAAGCAGAATAAGGAGAAGGAGAAGGTGAAGTCAGGAGGGTGAATCAGAAGAAGCAGAAGAAGGAGAAGGAGAAGGTGAAGTAAGGAGGGTGAATCAGAAGAAGCAGAAGAAGGAGAAGGAGAAGGTGAAGTCTGGAGTGTGAAGCAGAAGAAGCAAAAGAAGGAGAAGGAGAAGGTGAAGTCTGGAGGGTGAATCAGAAGAAGTAGAAGAAGGAGAAGGAGAAGGTGAAGTCTGGAGGGAGAATCAGAAGAAGCAGAAGAAAGAGAAGGAGAAGGTGAAGTCTGGAG